>NC_136268.1:150147500-150210000 GCF_964187855.1 Myxine glutinosa
CTTGTGTTAGTGTTGAAAAACCACTTTTCGCACTTGTGTTGGTGCAGGAAACCACTTTTGCACTTGTATTAGTGTGGAAAAACCACTTTTCGCAGTTGTGTTAGTGTTGAAAAACCACTTTTCGCACTTGTGTTAGTGTTGAAAAACCACTTTTCACACTTGTGTTGGTGCAGGAAACCACTTTTGCACTTGTATTAGTGGGGAAAAAACACTTTTTGCACTTGTGATAGTGTTGAAAAACCACTTTTCGCACTTGTGTTAGTGTTGAAAAAACCACTTTTCGCAATTGTGTTGGTGCAGGAAACCACTTTTGCACTTGTATTAGTGTGGAAAAACCACTTTTCGCAGTTGTGTTAGTGTTGAAAAACCACTTTTCGCACTTGTGTTAGTGTTGAAAAACCACTTTTCACACTTGTGTTGGTGCAGGAAAACCACTTTTGCACTTGTATTAGTGTGGAAAAAACACTTTTTGCACTTGTGATAGTGTTGAAAAACCACTTTTCGCACTTGTGTTAGTGTTGAAAAACCACTTTTCGCAATTGTGTTGGTGCAGGAAACCACTTTTGCACTTGTATTAGTGTGGGAAAAACACTTTTTGCACTTGTGATAGTGTTGAAAAACCACTTTTTGCACTTGTGTTTGTGTTGAAAAACCACTTTTCGCACATGTGTTGGTGCAGGAAACCACTTTTGCACTTGTATTAGTGTGGAAAAAACACTTTTTGCACTTGTGATAGTGTTGAAAAACCACTTTTCGAACTTGTGTTAGTGTTGAAAAACCACTTTTTGCACTTGTGTTGGTGCAGGAAACCACTTTTGCACTTGTATTAGTGTGGAAAAACCACTTTTCGCACTTGTGTTAGTGTTGAAAAACCACTTTTCGCACTTGTGTTAGTGTTGAAAAACCACTTTTCGCACTTGTGATAGTGTTGAAAAACAACTTTTCGCACTTGTGTTGGTGCAGGAAACCACTTTTGCACTTGTATTAGTGTGGAAAAACACTTTTTGCACTTGTGATAGTGTTGAAAAACCACTTTTCGCACTTGTGTTAGTGTTGAAAAACCACTTTTCGCACTTGTGTTGATGCAGGAAACCACTTTTGCACTTGTATTAGTGTGGAAAAACCACTTTTCGCACTTGTGTTAGTGTTGAAAAACCACTTTTCGCACTTGTGATAGTGTTGAAAAACCACTTTTCGCACTTGTGTTGGTGCAGGAAACCACTTTTGCACTTGTATTAGTGTGGAAAAAACACTTTTTGCACTTGCGATAGTGTTGAAAAACTACTTTTCACACTTGTGTTAGTGTTGAAAAACCACTTTTCGCACTTGTGTTGGTGCAGGAAACCACTTTTGCACTTGTATTAGTGTGGAAAAACCACTTTTCGCAGTTGTGTTAGTGTTGAAAAACCACTTTTCGCACTTGTGTTAGTGTTGAAAAACCACTTTTCACACTTGTGTTGGTGCAGGAAACCACTTTTGCACTTGTATTAGTGGGGAAAAAACACTTTTTGCACTTGTGATAGTGTTGAAAAACCACTTTTCGCACTTGTGTTAGTGTTGAAAAACCACTTTTCGCAATTGTGTTGGTGCAGGAAACCACTTTTGCACTTGTATTAGTGTGGAAAAACCACTTTTCGCAGTTGTGTTAGTGTTGAAAAAACCACTTTTCGCACTTGTGTTAGTGCTGAAAAACCACTTTTCACACTTGTGTTGGTGCAGGAAAACCACTTTTGCACTTGTATGCAGATCGTAATAATGGCCTGTTGCAAAAAAAGTGACAACTTGCAAAGTCGACCCAACTTATTAAATTTAACGTTTCAATCTGTGCCTGTCGTCAATCCCAACAGCCAGTTTTGGCAATATGGTCCATTGTACTCTCAAAAAAAACATTGTGGTCATTAGGCCACCACATTATTTTGGTGTAGAGAGAGCTTCACTAATGGTTTTGCTGCTTTTGAATATGAATGGTAGGTGGTTAATAGGACACTGCCATTGGGGCCCAACTTAATAATCTCTTTTGTTTTTTTTTTGTTCCAGTCTCTAATCACCTTTGTTAACAAACATCTCAACAAGCTGAATTTAGAAGTCACCGAACTCGAAACACAGGTGTGTATAAAATCGGTTCAACTCGATTCGTTGCTATTGCGTCATCGGTTTGGTATTTATTTGTAATTGGAGTACCATAGGCAGAAAGCATTTTCATTCGATTCCAAGGGGGGAATTTTTTCATTTATTTCCTTTGGTTTCAATGGGTTACCCAGTTTTTCCATACCGACTGTTGTTGATTTTTTAGTCTCTTATCTCGGTCCGATTTTAGTTCAATTTTGCAGTGTAGCCATTTTGCATCTCCGATCAGCATCCTGCGAAGGGTCCTCATTCTTTTTTGTCCATAAGCAAGAGGGTGCCATGAAAATGTCAAACAATTCGCCCTTTGTTTGCCTCTTCGCCAATGGCACGTCCACCATGTGCAGACTCTTGTCATTTTCAATTTGTCAATGTTACTCGAGCTCCAAAGGCTATATTATTACATCATTTGTTTTCAACTCTAAGACCACCATGTCAGTGATTCTCAATATTTAAAACAAAATAAAACCCTTGAGAATTGACCCCTTTAAGAGGAGGTCAAGCAATGTGGCAAACGTTGAACATCTTATTTGAAGGCCTTTAATTATGTCATGATACTCCGATCCCATCTTTTCACTCCCATGTTCCGACTTGTCTATGCTCTCTTATCCCCTGTTTAAGATTCCTTGTGATCCTTAGAGCTGCACGGTGAAAGCAGAGGTGTTACTGAACCAGCAGTTTGGACTGAGCTTTCCGCTTTCTGCAAGCCGCTAATTAACGATTTCTTCATGAAGTGCAATGAAGGAACGGATGTGCATTGTGTGGTGTCTTCGTGCAGTTTGCAGATGGAGTTTATCTTGTACTGCTTATGGGCCTTCTTGAAGACTATTTTGTGCCCTTGTACAATTTCTACTTGACTCCAGAGAACTTTGAACAAAAGGTAATTGTTTTATATCTCTCTCTCTCTCTCTCTCTCTCTCTCTCTCTCTCTCTCTCTCTCTCTCTCTCTCTCTCTCTCTCCCTCTCTCTTTCTCTTTCTCTTTCTCTTTCTCTTTCTCTTTCTCTTTCTCTTTCTCTTTCTCTCTTTTTCTCTCTCTCTCTCTCTCTCTCTCTCTTTCTCTTTCATCTAGCACGTGTACTTCACATTGAAATAATTTTAAGTTGTACATGATGTATTTTTTTTTTTGTTGTTATTTAGTGACGTATCGGCTTTCAGACGCAGACTGGACCACAAAATGAACTATGGCATGTGTGTTTAGGTGCATAATATGGCATTTGCCTTTGAACTCATGCAAGATGGTGGGCTCGGCAAGCCAAAAGCACGTCCAGAAGGTGGGTTTTATTTTGGTTTTCATTTTCATTTTTTCATTTTGGATTTGCTGATTACTATTGGTCAGCCAACTTGCATGATGCAACATTGGCAAAAGTGATTGCACAGATTTGTGGTTATCTGCATGTTGAATATATTTTGTATCCATCAAAATGTAGATACAGGAATTTTTTTTCTTTTATAACGAGGAATACAATGGTTTGGAAGATGTGGGGATGAAGGAGAGAAAAGAAAAAAAGGAAGTTATGCTTGAAATAAGGCGGGTCAGAGGAGTGCAAATTAATGGCCTCACAATTGGGTAAGAGCACTTGTGGCCCTGTGGTGGCAGGAGAGGAGTCGGTATTCTTCTTCAGTTTTATGAATACGCAGCATATATAGAGACTAACACATTATCAATGAAGAAGTAGTGTAAACTTTCATCTTCCTGGGTTTGAAGATTGAAGTGAGTGAGTGAGTAGAGATTGAAGTGAGTAAATGAGAATGTAACGCAACAGGACAAAATAAACAGCAGATATATATCCAGTACATATGTATGTATGTATGTATGTATGTATGTATATACATATATATATATATATTGTTTTCATTCTGAAAGTATTCAGACCCTTTCACTTTTTTCACATTTTGTTATGTTACAGCCTTATGCTGAAATCGTTTAAATTCATTTTTCCCTCATCAATCTACACTCAATTGAAGCCTGGTGTTGGCTTAGCGGCTAGGTAAGGGTGCCAGCTTAGGATCCTAGGATCCTGGGTTCGAATCCCGGTCGATCGCTGAATTAACGCCAGGGGGGGTTGACTCAGCCTGTCATCCTTCCGAGGTCGGCTAATTGAGTACCAGTTCACTGTTATATCCCTGTTTGTCGTAAAAGGCAACAAACAGGGTTGGCGGCAGGAAGGGCATCCGGCCGTAAAACATTGCTTCAAAAAGGGGACCAACAAAAACAACAACAACCACGGTGCCCGAAAAAGGCCAACCCCCACTTTGCGGGGAAAAATGGCCTCTAAAAGGTGGTTAATCTACATTCAATACCCCATAATGACAAAGAGAAAACAGGATTTTAGAAAGTTTTGCAAATTTATTAAAAAGAAAAAACTGAAATATCACATTGACATAACTATTCATACCCTTTGCTATGACACTTGAAATTTAGCTCAGGTGCCTCCCATTTCTCTTGATCATCTTTGAGATGTTTCTACACCTTGATTGGAGTCTACCTGTGGCAAATTCAATTGATTGAACATGATTTTGAAAGGCACACACCTGTCTATATAAGGTCTCACAGCTGACAATGCATATCAGAGCAAAAACCAAGCCATGAGGTCGAAGGAACTGCCTGCAGAGCTCAGAGACAGGATTGTGTCGAGGCACAGATCTGGGGAAGCCGACAAAAAAATCTCATTGAAGGTTCTTTTGAAGGTTCCCTTCTTTGGAAATGGCATTGAAGGTTTCCAAGAGCACAGTGGCCTCCATAATTCTTAAATGGAAGAAGTTTGGAACAACCAGGACTCTTCCTCGAGCTGGCCGCCCGGCCAAACTGAGCAATCAGGGGAGAAGAGCCTTGGTAAGAGGGGTGACCAAGAACCCGATGGTCACTCTGGCTGAGCTCCATAGATCCTGTGTGGAGATGGGAGAAACTTCCAGAAGGACAACCATCACTACAACACTCCACCGATCTGGGCTTTATGGCAGAGTGGCCAGACGGAAGCCGCTCCTCAGTGAAAGACACATGAAAGCCCGCTTGGAGTTTGCAAAAAAGCACCTGAGGACTCTCAGACTGTGAGAATCAAGATTCTGTGGTCATCAAAATCATCAAATCATCAAAGAAACCGCCAAATACAGAAAATGATGATGATGATGATGATGGTGGTGGTGGTGGTGATGATGATGATGATGATGATGATGATGATGATGATGATGATGAATTAAAATCCCATGAATTCCTCGAACTCTGAGGATGACCCAAATGATAGTCCTGCAACGACGTGCACTGAGAGCAGGCAGGAGAGGCAGCAGTTGAGGGTGTTGGTGAGGACACTAAGACGGCGGCAGGAGAGGAGGGTGCTGGTGGTGTTGATGTGGAGGGAGCAGGTTGAAATAAATGGGTAATGGAGAGCTGCCTGGCAGATTGCTGCAGGTTTTCATGCAGCTCTTTGTAGGGGAGAAGCAAATCATCCAAGCCCCTCTTGAACTTGAGGTACCTCTCCATGACTGGAGATCTTCATCAACTTGCATCTTCCAACTTGTCGATAAGCACCCGCATGCCATGCAGAAACTCACTCAATAACTGGACTGTGAGGTGAGACCTCGGCACCTCTTCCTCATCACTGCCTGCTTTCTCCTCCTCGGAAACCGTTATAATGGCCTCCAACTCCTCGGTTAGGTTGTCGCCATGTGAGACAATGAGATCCTCCAACTCCTCAGGCAGCATTCCATCAAATCCTTCCCCTCCTTACTGCTGTGCCAACCCAACAATCACATGCATCTCCTCAGTGTTATCAGGAAAGCCAGTAAGGTTTCTGACTGCCTGTGGCCACAGGTTGTGCCAGCACGCGTTGATGATGAAGGCTCTCACCTCATCCAGTGACTCCTTGATGGCGCCGATGCAATGGGCAATGTTGAAATCCTTCCAACACTGCCCGACGGTGAGCCCTGGGTCAGACTTCATTGCATCTTTGATTTTAAATGTTGAAATCACACCTTGGTTTAGTGGCTGGATGAGGGAGGTGGTGTTGGGCGGCAGGAAGATCACCTCGACATTCGGGTGAGCCACCTCCAGGTTCGCGGGGTGGCCAGGAGCATTGTCCAGTAGCAAGAGAACCTTGAACACAAGGTTTTTGTCCAACATGTACCTCTCCAGCTGAGGGACGAAACAATTATGGAACCAGTCCAGGAAGGTTGCTGCTGTCACCCAGGCTTTCCTGTTGGCCCTCCAAAACACAGGCAGAGTTTGCTTGTTCTTGCCATTGAGAGCACGCGGGTTCAGGGAATGGTTCAACATCACGGGTTTCAGCATGAGTTCCCCTTTTGCGTTTGCACAGAGGAGAAGAGATACCCCATCCTTGGCAGTCTTGAATCCGGATGTCCCCTTTGAGATGAAAATTCTCATGGGCATCTTTTTCCAGAAGAGACCAGTCTGGTCAGCGTTGAACACCTGCTCTGGGAGGTATCCCTTCTCTTCGATCAGCCTCGCGAGTGGAGCAGGGAACGCTTTTGCAGCCTCGTGGTCCGCGGAAGCACGCTCCCCTGAGAGCTTCACATTTTTGAGACAGTACCGCTCCTTGAAACAATTGAACCATCCATCCCCTGCTTGCAGTGAATGAAGTCGCGCTGCTTGTATCGTCATCGCCCGGCGCATCACTTGTGCTGGCACCACCCGCTCCAGACAGATGATTGTAAATTCGTTTGGCCTTTTCGAAAATTAGCGGTCCACTCAAAGGCATACTTTTCTGCACGTTGTCCTCGATCCATATGCTGAGAGCCTCCTCCATCCTTTCTATGTGGACATCCCGGACATGGGTGACCACCTTTGTACTCAAGACAGCGCTCACTGAAATACTGTCACAAATCGCCTTCTCGTTCTTCCTTATGTTACGGATTCGGCACTAATTATTGTTGTTATTATTATTATTGTTGGTTCTAAGTATTATAGTTATTGTGGTTTAAGGGAAAGGGTTATTGTGGTTAAAATGTTTAAAAGCGCTCATGATAAAAATGATACCGGGAAATAGGATAGTGCACCGGAAGACAGGGAGCGAAGAGGAAGAGGGCGTGAGGCAGAGGTGAAACGACGTTTTTTTGAAAAAGCTCCGTACCTAGCGTGGTCGAGCGTACATGGCGAGTGAACTTTGAGTCCTTGAAAGGAATCTCGTGCGATTGTTGTTATCGCTGGAGTTGTGGGAAAGCCTGCGAAGCCAGGTACAGGTGTGAGATTCCGGAGAATCTTCGACTAGAGGCTGTGGCTCGAGGAAGAGCCGTCCGCCATTTCGGGAACCTCGCGCGTCGTTCGTGGAACCTTGTTTAGCCGCGTCCGCTGGTCCTGCCCTCCGGTGGTTTGCCGAGGATGTGTGTGCGCGACAGCGGCCTTTGAAGAATACGGTGCGGTTCGCGACTGCACGGTGTATGTGCACGTTTGGATCGCGGCTTTGGGAATCCTCTTTCCACCGCCAATTGGGGTTGGCTGGGACCACGTGACGGTCCCCGCCTTGCCTACATCTCCTTACCCGTCTCATCGCATCATCGCCTCTTCGCCGGGAGCACCATTGTGTTATAGAGACATTGAGAAGGGCTCTGTTTCAGTCCCTGGGGTTGCCGTGAGTTTGAGCTTGGTTACCATCTTCAGATTTTGATTGTATGGTTGATTGCCACCATTGTTGTATGGTTCTTCTTGTGTGCTTTTAATATATTATTTGTTCATTGACAACCATTGGTGTGGTTTCCTTATTGATTTGATTGTTTCATTTGATGGTTTCATGGATGGTTTCATTAGTGATTGATTTTGAAACGGAATAACTATTGTTTCTGCCGTGACTCCTCTCGGGGTTCGGTGGTATACCGAGACCAGAAGGTCGGGGAGGAACACGTAACACTTATGTAGCAAACAGTGGATTCATTGACGCCATAATGTCTGCCCACAGAGGCTGCACTCTCTCTTCTCAAAAGCCGGCCGAATAGGGAAGGAAAAAACCCGCAATTTCACAGAACACAGCCGCCAAAAGAAAAAAACCCACAAATTTGAGGTCCTTTTTCCGCAAATAGAGAAACATGTCACACTTTATTAACCGTGAATACACGGATTCCGCGAATAGCGGGGTCCGACTGTGTGTGTGTGTGTGTGTGTGTGTGTGTGTGTGTGTGTGTGTGTGTGTGTGTGTGTGTGTGTGTGTGTGTGTGTATGGCCTGCCTTTGTAAGTACCAGCTCTTCCCAAGGCCATCAGCTAATTACAGAAAATAAAAATTGTTTGAGTAAAAAAAGACCACCAACGCCATCACGATTTGAGCAAAAATGCATCTTTGGTGGTGAGTCGTGCAAATAATCTGCGTTTTGGGCATCGATGTTATTTTAATTTTTCGTGCGAATCAGCTTCCCATAATGCTTTATGTGAAGCACATGGTGCCCCTCACTGAGGTTGCACTTGGGTGTGAATAACCATTTAGTGAACCTGTTTTAATTGCATTGAAGGGTCCTGCTAAGGTGAGTCGCCGATGCTCAGAAGGGCTGCCTGTAGCTAATTTTCAGCGATCTCTTATAAGTGTTCCATATTCCGGTCATGCATGTACGAGGCTGTCATTTTCGCTGGAATGTGCTCAGCAGAATTGAAAGAATAATTGGCGACTTTTAAGAGAATTCTCACGCCACTCGTGTTTACCCTTTCACCTTGCCCAGTTTAGCTTGAGGCTAGTTGGGAGCATTTTGATATTTTAACACATTCATTGTATGTAGCTTTTTTGTTTCGTTGTTGTTAAAAATGACAAATATGTGTCGCAATAATTTAAACTTCGGAAGAGAGAATATCTTGCTGATTCGACTAAGTGAGGTGTGCCATTCTACCGCCAAATACAAATATTCAACATTATTTTTCTTTCCTCAAATTTTGTTGATAGATATGTATACCGTAATTATAGATACGTATACCGTAATTATAGATACGTATACCGTAATTATAGATACGTATACCGTAATTATAGATACGTATACCGTAATTATAGATACGTATACCGTAATTATAGATACGTATACCGTAATTATAGATACGTATACCGTAATTATAGATACGTATACCGTAATTATAGATACGTATACCGTAATTATAGATACGTATACCGTAATTATAGATACGTATACCGTAATTATAGATACGTATACCGTAATTATAGATACGTATACCGTAATTATAGATACGTATACCATAATTATTGATAGGTATACCGTAATTATAGATACGTATACCGTAATTATAGATACGTATACCGTAATTATAGATACGTATACCGTAATTATAGATACGTATACCTTAATTATAGATACGTATACCGTAATTATAGATACGTATACCGTAATTATAGATACGTATACCATAATTATAGATACGTATACCTTAATTATAGATACGTATACCGTAATTATAGATACGTATACCATAATTATAGATACGTATACCATAATTATAGATACGTATACCGTAATTTTAGATACGTATACCGTAATTATAGATACGTATACCGTAATTATAGATACGTATACTGTAATTATAGATACGTATACCGTAATTATAGATACGTATACCGTAATTATAGATACGTATACCATAATTATAGATATGTATACCGTAATTATCGATACGTATACTGTAATTATAGATACGTATACCATAATTATAGATACGTATACCATAATTATAGATACGTATACCATAATTAGAGATACGTATACCGTAATTATAGATACGTATACCTTAATTATAGATACTTATACCGTAATTATAGATATGTATACCGTAATTATAGATACGTATACCGTAATTATAGATACGTATACCATAATTATAGATACGTATACTGTAATTATAGATACGTACACCGTAATTATAGATACGTATACCGTAATTATAGATACGTATACCTTAATTATAGATACGTATACCGTAATTATAGATACGTATACCGTAATTATAGATACGTATACCGTAATTATAGATACGTATACCGTAATTATAGATACATATACCTTAATTATAGATACGTATACTGTAATTATAGATACGTATACCATAATTATAGATACGTATACCGTAATTATAGATACGTATACCATAATTATAGATACGTATACCGTAATTATAGATACGTATACCGTAATTATAGATACGTATACCGTAATTACAGATACGTATACCGTAATTATAGATACGTATACCGTAATTATAGATACGTATACCATAATTATAGATACATATACCGTAATTATAGATACGTATACCGTAATTATAGATACGTATACCGTAATTATAGATACGTATACCTTAATTATAGATACGTATACTGTAATTATAGATACGTATACCGTAATTATAGATACATATACCGTAATTATAGATACGTATACCGTAATTATAGATACGTATACCGTAATTATAGATACGTATACCGTAATTATAGATACGTATACCATAATTATAGATACGTATACCGTAATTATAGATACGTATACCGTAATTATAGATACGTATACCGTAATTATAGATACGTATACCGTAATTATAGATACGTATACCGTAATTATAGATACGTATACCGTAATTGTAGATACATATACCGTAATTATAGATACGTATACTGTAATTATAGATACGTATACCGTAATTATAGATACGTATACCATAATTATAGATACATATACTGTAATTATAGATACGTATACCGTAATTATAGATACGTATACCGTAATTATAGATACGTATACCATAATTATAGATACATATACCGTAATTATAGATACGTATACCGTAATTATAGATACGTATACCATAATTATAGATACGTATACCGTAATTATAGATACGTATACCGTAATTATAGATACGTATACCGTAATTATAGATACGTATACCGTAATTATAGATACGTATACCATAATTATAGCTACGTATACCGTAATTATAGATACGTATACCGTAATTATAGATACGTATACCGTAATTGAGTTGTTACTTATTTATTTGCTGCTAAATTTTATTTGGCTGTTTGGGGTTCTGTTTGATTTGAATGTTTATTTCAGCAACTTATTTGTTCTTTTTTTCTTTTTTTTCATCTTTTTTTTTGTATACATTGTCGAGGCTTGTGGAAGAGCTAGTACGAGTATATTGAATAGACATATATATATCTATATACTGTATATGCGAAGAATCAGCTCTTCGTTTGCAAAAGAAGTCCACAATAGCCTGGAATGGCGCAGTTTTTTATTAAAGCCAACTTATACGGATCCGGAGGAGACCGACGTCTACAGCAATCTACAGCAAGAACATGCCACGTCAAGCCTTCCTGAAAACACATTGATTCCCAGTCCATTTATATAGGGACACGTTTTATCAGGAAATCTCCGAGGGAACAAACAACACTGGGAGAGGTTCCTCCCACCGTTATCATTCGGGGGAGTCAGCTTTTCCTTATCATTTGGACCAATTGTTTCTCTGGGCTCCGAGAAAACAGAACTGTAACTCACAAAGAGAAGAGTGTATGCTTAGCCAAACAAACCCATATATTTTATGGGTTTGTGTACATGAGTAATCCAAAGCATGTTTATACAGAGTCATGCGTTGCTGAGATTAAAACAAAATATATATAGTTAACGATAGGTTTATGTCATTCTACTGGCATTACGCAAAAACAAGCGCATGTGGGCGTGGTTTTATGACCAGCCTCGAAAAAAGCACACGTATACCATTGTCCAGCATGACCTCATTTTAAATGAAAGCGAAGCAAAAACCTCATTGTAACTCAGGCGTCACTGTCATTAAACAAAACAGTTAATGTTTTTGGCAATTTATCAAAGGATTTATGTCTACGATTCAAGCAGCCTACCTAAGGTTCGAATACATTTTATTAACTCATGAAATAACATTATAGAACAGCATTTTATAACATAGCTTACGTGGTAATACGTCAGTCAACCGGCATTTATAATTGAGCATTAAGCAGTAACAAATCTGAGACCTGACATTCCTTCCTCTTGTCTCGTCGAGACAAAGTATCTCAAGAGACAACGTGCCACATCGGGCTTTATTGAAAGACCATCGTGTAATGCGGGTATCTCCCAAGGGCATACCGTGCGCCCAAAGCGCCTCGCCCGTGCATTTGGCGAACGTGTCGTGTGGTGCGTGCTCGGAGCCTGAGGGCTCAAAACATGAAAGTTCATTAACGTTTCGGATCCACAACGAAGACGTCTGGTCCAGATGAGGTTCTGCTCCGCCAGAGGGTGCATCACTTCCCCTGCGGAACTGGCTCCCCCCACCCTTTGCAGACGCAGTCCTTGCAGATCTTCGAAGTTAATCAACGGTCATGCCCATGAGGTCCCTCACGTGTTGCTGTTCTGGGGAATACAAAATGTCGTCAGTATCTTGTGTCTCAATTTCCTGGTCAGGGTACAGAGCGTAAAAATCCGAATCCGAATCACTTGAAGCAAAGAGATCCGCAACATGTGGATCAAAGAGATCCGAAACATTTGGATCAAAGAGATCCGAAACATTTGAAGAAAAGAGAGGGACTTCCTTTATGTCAAAGTCTCCCATGGGCGCCTGGTCGGCTTGCGGGTCTAGGATATCCACGTCGGGTCCCTCGACCGCCAGACCCAGTGTCGCAATCAGATCCATAGTTGGGTCGGAAGGGGGCGTGCAGCTGTCCGCTTGTAATACATAAGCAGCGTTAGCCAGTACACGCAAGGGGTTTATAGCACAAGTATCACAGTCATCACATACACCGTTACAGGCAGCAGCCAGTTCCCACATGGGATCCACACAAGTATCACAGTTGCCACAAAATTCAATGCAATTTTCTGGAGCGCCGGTCGCAACTGCCTTGTTGAAGGACCCGTTCAGGTCGACGGCCTCTGTGGTCAGAGCCATAGTTGTTGTCGGCGGCTTCTTCACTTTCCATCCTGTAAAATACTTTCTCATACAGAGGAGGACTAGAGATTTCATTAGTGCCCCCCAAATTACTACCCCGATTATCACAGCCAGTGCGGTCAATAACCACTTCACTATGGTGCCCGTCCATCCCTGGAACCAGTCAGTGAGCCAGCTAAATGTATAAGAATTTTCGCGCGCGATCCGATCGATCCAATAGTATGTCATGGGCCGTAGCGGTGTCGTTTGCCACCTTTTCTAGGGCCAAAGCCAATTTATCTATCCGGAAACTATCCATGACTGTGCCCGCTCCTGGGAAGAAGAAACCAAACACCTTTTCCCCTAGGCTCCCGTGTAGTTTAGTGGTTCCATCTTTGTTCATGACTGACCTCTTATAACGCCTGTCCAAGGACTTTGGGTCTAGCTCATCCAGTATCTCAACGTCAGGAAGGACTGAACCCAGATAACATGTGCCCCCCCAATTATTTGGTAAATAGGGGTAAGCCTTGTCGCCGCATATAAACATTGTCCCATGGGGTGGGACCAGGTGGGTGGATAAGCACTGGAGTCCCTTTACCACCCCATTAATCCTACTAACCCCCCTAGAGAATGTTATAGCCGTTATGTTGTGGTTGTGTTTATCTTGCAGTACTATTCGTAATGTAATCCCCGAGCTCCCTTGTCCCAGCTTCCCGGGGAGAGTGTAGGCGCATTCTGATTCTCCCATACGCAAGTGGCCGGAACCCTGGAGGCAGACCCTCCCTTTCTGTGGTTTGACCCAGACGGGGGCAGGCCTCTCGGCCACATGGGCAATCATTGACGGGCGATAATTAAATTGTCGATTGCAACTCTTGCCGTTGTCAACCCCTTCTCTTTCCAGTGTGGTGACTAAACATGGGGAATCGATAGGTTGTGAGCAGAGGTCATTGAGGGACAGAGGTAGCACTATCATGTGTATTCCTGTGGTGCCTGCTTGGGGAAAGCGCATGCACGACCAGCAGTGTGTCCTATTTTGAATTGTTGCCACCTCCCTGGCCACTTTCCAATATGTGTTTTCCCCCCTCTTTGGGGCCTTATCCTGGGGTTGCGGCGTGAGTATGTATTCGATGCATGGTATGTAGTTCTTTTCGCCACCGGCCGCGCCAGGGGTCCAGACGCTGCACCGGACCTGCATGGTCATGTCTTTCCCTAGGCGTGTGCGTGTTTGTAGCTTAAAATCAGGGGTTCCCCATTGGTATCCTGGTTGGGCCAAGGTCTTAATGCTAGCTTGCCCGTCTTCCCGGAACTCTCGTTGCTTTTGTAGTATCATGCCAATGCGTCCAGGCCCTGCCGACAGTGCTAGCCAATTTATGTTCACCCAATTTGTGTGCAGGGCTTTCTGTTTGAAACATGGTGGTGATACTCTTTGTCCCCATGTTACGGTGAGGTGTCGGGTTTCGTTTTCGCATCTATTGGAATCGGAATTTCCCCTAGCTGCTGTCGCTATCAATAGTATTGTACCTATGATTAGGCCCATCCTTACTGTGTTCTGGGGGTGTGGTGTCTGGTGCTTGTATGGCCAACTTACAGTGCGTGGCGTGGATCCACGAAGTCTTGCCCTCGCAAAAGACTGCCGTTGGTGTAGTCAGCAACACCTGGACTGGTCCCTTCCACCTTGGTTCCAAGGCGTTCTTGCAGGTGAAGTGCTCCACGAACACCTGGTCTTTTTCCTCTGGTGGAACACCTGATCCACAAGTCTCCTGGGAGCGCCTGGTCTACAGGTCTCCAATTTCCTAATCCACTTTTTTCAAGTGGATCCAATTTTATCCAATATTCAATTTTTTTAAATTCAATCCCATTTAATCCAGTCCAATTCAAATTAAATTCCATCCTTCTCTCAGCATCCCATTACCTGTTTCCAACATCAATAAAAATAAAATTATAAAATTAATAAAAAATCAATCATCTCAACTCTCAAATCGAATCAAAAAATAAAAATAAACGAAAATTACTTCAGCGAGAGTTTCAACTAGAATTAACACAAACAAACCACCATTAACCTCCATTAACACAAACAAACCACCATTAACCTCCATTAACACAAACAAACCACCATTAACCTCCATTAACCTCCCCCTATTATTTATTTATTTTCACGAATAAACAAATAATAGAAATAACCTGGTCTACTTCCAATTTCAATTCTGGTCAGTTCTGGTGTCTGGTCACACACAATGTTTTCCTCACCCACTGTGATTCGCTCAAAATAGATTCTCACTGTTATGTCTGAAATTCGTCTCATGAAAACCCATTCAAGAGTCCGGTGTGACAGACAGCCAAACACATAGACACGCCGAAGACCCCAGGGTACCCATCAAACTAGCTTGTCCCCAGATCAACAACACAGCGAAACATGTGATTTTACTAAAATAATCACTTACTCATAACTAGCTGGATAACTAGCATAACTAGCTCAACACCTGGAACTCATAACTAATACTCATACCACTAATTACTCATAATAACTCATAATTACTTCTGTAATTACTCATGCCAATACTTACTCAAAATAATGTAATATCCCAATCTTCACCCCTTATGCAGATCAAAGCACCCCGGACAACCCACAACCAATATCAACCACTGTAGCCGCCTTCCCCTCCAGGCAGCCACACACAGCCACATACATCTCCATCCACGTCACACAAGACAACAGCCAACCAGTGTGTCCACCACACAGAAACCTTTGGCAATGCAACAACCGAACTCCCAGACAACCAACAACAAAACCCAATCCATCTCCATGGCTCATCAAGCAGTTCCAACTTAATCCAGCTTCACATACCGATTTCCCCAAAAACTCGTGAAACTTCACCCCCATTTTGGAAAAACCCTGGACTAAACCCTGACACCCTAAATAACTTCAGACCCATCTCCAATCTACCCTTTCTGTCAAAAGTTTTGGAACGTGCTGTGGCCACTCAACTCAAACATCACCACTCTGCCAATAACCTGTATGAAACATCCCAATCCGGATTCTGCTCCAGCCACAGTACTGAAACTGCTCTCCTCAAAATCACCAGCGACCTTTTCTCTCCTCTGATGCCGGCAACCTCAACATTTTCATCCTCCTCACCTCAACGCCTCCTTTGACATCATCAATCACACCATCCTCCTCACCCTGTTTAGACCAGCTTGTGCCTATTAAACCCAAATCAGTTCACTCCCAAGCTTCACATGGACCACCTACTACTCTCAAATTATCCACTCTGGCTCCGGAATCCCAAAAGCACTCTTCTCTACAATAAACAAACTAAATAAACAAACTTTACAACGTGAACAAACTCCTCAGCTCCCTGGATACCACCACCTTGCTCCACACACCTGTTGGTGCACACCTGTGCACTCACACCTGGTGCCACCTGCACCCTCCTTCCTTCCTGGACCATTCATCCAAAGCAAAATTGACAGCATCTACAACAGCTTAATCACCACAATTCACTCCCCCTTAAGGTGTCCCCCAAGGTTCAGTTCTTGGCCCCCTCCTCTTCGTCCTGTACCTATCCCCCCTTGGTCACTTAATCCGTCATGCACCATAGCCAATGCACCATGGTCTCCAATTCCACTGCTTCACCGATGACATCCAGCTTTTTCATCTCCACCAAATCGTGCTCCACCACCACCCACTCTATCCTGACAAACTGCCTAACTGAAATAAAATTCTAGCTTCAAATCAGCTTCCTCGAACTTAACTACGCTAAATCTGAATTAATCTTCATTCCCCCCAACATCGATGGTTTCCCAGTATCCACATCCGGAATCTTGGCATCATCATTGACCAAAACCCTCTCCTTTGAAAAATACACTAAACAGATCATAAAGACCTTAAACCTTAATCATAAAAACTGAAAAATGCTTCGCCATGGAATAGTCCACCACTCATGTAAATAATCATAAGAGTTCTGCGAAACATCTCCATCTTTAAAACTTAGCCAACCAAATTTAAACCACATGTTTTCCCCCCAAAAAACAAGTCACATTCTTTGTATATTGCCAACATTGTTCATCGTTTAAGTATCATCCAGAACTAAATTTTTTTATAAACCATCAACTTGTAGATGCATTTATTTATATCCCATTAACCCAAGAACTCTCAATTGCTTGGTTATATTTTAGTAATGTCATATATCCATATTTCTTTTCCAAATTGTTCCTGATATACACATTAATCCCATCTGTCTTCGTTTCCAGATGAACTCAAATCAGGAAATCAACACAAATCCTTATTACCTCCAATCAATTCAAAATTAAATCAAACAATTCAAAACCAGATCGGATCAGCGATCAGAAATCACTTTTCCAATCAACACATTCCAAGCAACAATTCATTCAAAGACCAAGCTTAAAAACACAACTCTCATCTTACTGTGACAAATAAGCAACCAACCTACTTCACACTAAACAAATAACTTTCATCACCCCTTTCTTCTCCACCGCCTCTTACACTTAAACAGATCATAATTACTCACTCATACACTGTTGCCCATCACCCAGTTGCCCCAGACCCAAACACAGGTTTGAAATCCCAGTAGGTTGTTCTTCAATCCCAACCATCATGTGATCCCAACATCTCTCCATTTATTTCGTTCCTCATGGGGTTGGTGTTTTATGGCCTTTACCTCTTACCCAATCACACTGCACATTATTCCCCGTCCTTGATGGATAATTTTACATCCAGATGGGCACAGCATCCCATTTTTGGCGACCCAGCCCTAAAACAAGCCCCTGGACTCCTTGCAGGCTGGACCAAAACCCCTGGACCTGCCTCCATGGAACAATGACGCCTAAGCACTCAATTAGCCCTCCCAGTACCAAAGACTTACAATCAGACCGACAGACAGACAAATAACAGAGGCATGTCGCCAGCCCCAGCACAGGACATCCCCTTTCCGGGCAGGTACAATATAATCCACAGCATCGAAATGCCAATTTCTATCCGGGGCCTCGCAAAGCCAAAATCCATGCCTGCGTGCTCCATCATGCAACCCGATCTGTACTCGGTGCGCCCGGCGCCCCCTATAATCAGTGAGTTATAATAACCACAATATCTCTGGCACCCAACTCGTGATACCACAATTTAATCCACGTTACTTGCATCTCTTCATCCTCACAAATGTCCTCCATTTAACGTGACTCAAATCCATCTCAAATCCCCACCGCTCGGCCCGGTTAAATTAAATTCCAAGCGTACTGTATTCTCTGTCCACTAATTATGTACATGATTTTGGTTTTACCCACAATATAATGTCCCGATATTCTCCCCAGATTTAGGTTCTATATCCTGTCGTTAAAGCAACACCCTGTAGACTGACTCCGCCTGTCGTTCTTCCAAGGTTAGTGAATTACCTCTGACCTTTCCCTTGCATATCTCGAACAAAGGTCAACTAAACTTTAAAAGGTCAAACTTCGAATTGGGGTAACCAGCGCTTTATTATCCCACAAGTAATGCAAGTCCGGCGACAATGGACAAATGACCATTAATGTGGCTCTACATAGCATAATGCTAACTTCTACGAATCCAACAACCGTCACACTTCGTCCAAGGACCTTCCGTACGAGGCGTGCTTCACAATGCCCATCGCACATCCTTCCTCGTTCGCACAACGCTTCATCAACGCACCTCCTCGCGTCCACACCTTGGCACAAGCCACACCACATACCGACAGTTGAAACCTCGACCGTCCTCCTTCCTCGGATCAGCGTTCTGTTGAAAACGTGACATTTCTGCTCAAATTATTGAATTTCCAAATACTCTCCCTGCAGCGCCCGTGGGGCAGCTTGTCCCACATTATCTGCCTCCAGACCCATATGCGTTTTAATAACTTAACCTTATCAGCATCGTTCGCCAGCATACCCTTTGTCCGGCGCATCGATCATCCCAAATGCTTCGATGCATCTTCCAGCCGCCACTCCGCACTGTACCTTACTGTATGAACAAGACTTCCTGGCTCCGGAAATTAATTACTCTGTCTAGAAATCGTTTAATTTAACCATCCTAAATAAATCCATCCATCTATCCATCTTATAAATCCATCTTAAATAACGTATTCGTCCTGTGACATTGCCTGGCATATATGTCACAGCCGGCCACTATTCCGACATGGCTCATGACTCATGTCTAATTCTGACAAGAAGATGAAGGATGAAGGACATGACATGAAGAAGAAGATTCCGACAAGATACTGACATGTGAACGTCCGACATCCAGCAAAGTCGAAATGACCCACAATGCATTTGGGCACACACTTCCTCTGAGAGTGGGCGAGTTATCGCCGGCACTCTGAGCAGATAATTAAACGAACATTGCCAGGACTCTCGGATAGACGTTTAATTTCACAACACACATGACAAAAATCCGATTTAAATTCAGAGATCGCCGATCGACCCGGCACAACCATCTCAACGCGTACCTCGCGTTGGGACATGCAGTCGGCTGTCATAACAAAGTGCTGTCATAACAAATCTACGATCTGACATGTAGTGAGCTGTCAGAACATTGAGCTGTCAGAACTCATCCCTAGCTAACAGGATCTCCGACGCTTGACCTCTCTGACCCAAAATGCACTATATGACACCAATTCCAAAGGTGAGCTGCCTCAGCGATACATCCCACACATACAATACACAATATCTGCCATTGAATGAACTCTTCAATTCAAGTAAAACACACATATTGATTCGAATTCTGCAACCATCTCCAAGAAACCGCTTCATATCAACAGTAGATCGACAAGGGCACTCCGGGTGCTTTCCTGACCCGATTTATATCAATTCGCTTCCCAAACAACTCCCAAACAGATGAAAATCCGGACTCAGTTCAGGACCTCGCCTGTTCTCTCGGATAGACGTTAAAATGGACATTCCCGGCCTGAATTTCCCGCAAGTCGAGCAGATCGCTTACAAAGTTTCACACCGAAACCCTCTGCTTTGCACATGACACACAGACAAACACATTGGCCAGACACACACGTCAATTAACATCCCAATATACATTCATTCCTCATTCATATACTCATAGAAGTCTCCCAGACTTCGCGCGAAACTCAGATCGACCCAAATCATGCCTTTCTCCAGCCACTCCCAAACAATCTTTGCTCATTCATGTTACGTCTCTCATTCAAGGAAAAGGATTTTTTGGGACTGGTTGGACGGGGGGTGGGTTGAGGTGGAAAGGGGAGGCAGGGCGGGGTGTTGGGGTGTTGCCTAGAGCCCCGGGACTGAGCTCAGGTCTTGGGGGGGTGGGGGGTGTTGCCTAGAGCCCCGGGACTGAGCTCAGGTCTTGGGGGGGTTGGGGGGTCTTGGTCTGGCATCTGGTCCAGCGGCATCACTCGCTGATTTACTTGTTTAACTACCTCCTTAATTGTTTTGTCCTGAACTTTGCTTCCTGAACTTGCTTCCTTTGGCTCTGAAGCTTCAAATTCCTACAATGCAGCTCCTGCTTCAATTTTCAATATTTCAAAACCTAACCTGTCCTTCTCACCCTGTGGCCACCTGGCCCATTTCCTGTGAGCTTATTTATTTTCTCTTGTCCACCAGATCCTGGCCTGCTTTATCTGGACCTCTTGTCTAGAACTTCCTGGCTTGACCTCGTAGTTGTCACTACCTTCTTGTCAAACCTATGGTACCTGCGCATTTCCCTTTTCCTGGCCATGTCCCTTTGGCCTTCTAAGTTAACCTATGGCCTTTTATCTAAGTTTAGCCACAGCCCTCCTTCCCTGGCATGCAATGGCATACCCCATCTTGTCTCTGGGCTGTTCCTTCCTGGAAAAATCTTGGCCACCTGGTTTCAGCCTATATGGCTGTCCGACCTCATTTTCCCCTCCTGGTGCTAACTGTAACTTTAAGCTTACTGTTAAGTCCTTCCTGGTTTATCCTTACTTATTTATCCTGGCTTTAACAAAGCTACGCCATTCTGAGGCCTAAATGAGCCTCTACTTACAATTTCTGTTCGAGTGCAGACAGCGGGGAAGACAAGGAGACTGAACCCGCGCGAGGGAGGAAGGTACGAATTTGGAATAATAGCCCTCTGATATAAAACAACTCCCACCTTTAATCAAATCAACGTGCCGGCGCCGGCCTCAGGTCAGCCTTCCTCCTGTCCATCGGGCTCCGTTTCCCGTCCTCCGCGTCTGTTGACACCCCACTCCTGGTACCATCTGCGAAGAATCAGCTCTTCGTTTGCAAAAGAAGTCCACAATAGCCTGGAATGGCGCAGTTTTTTATTAAAGCCAACTTATACGGATCCGGAGGAGACCGACGTCTACAGCAATCTACAGCAAGAACATGCCACGTCAAGCCTTCCTGAAAACACATTGATTCCCAGTCCATTTATATAGGGACACGTTTTATCAGGAAATCTCCGAGGGAACAAACAACACTGGGAGAGGTTCCTCCCACCGTTATCATTTGGGGGAGTCAGCTTTTCCTTATCATTTGGACCAATTGTTTCTCTGGGCTCCGAGAAAACAGAACTGTAACTCACAAAGAGAAGAGTGTATGCTTAGCCAAACAAACCCATATATTTTATGGGTTTGTGTACATGAGTAATCCAAAGCATGTTTATACAGAGTCATGCGTTGCTGAGATTAAAACAAAATATATATAGTTAACGATAGGTTTATGTCATTCTACTGGCATTACGCAAAAACAAGCGCATGTGGGCGTGGTTTTATGACCAGCCTCGAAAAAAGCACACGTATACCATTGTCCAGCATGACCTCATTTTAAATGAAAGCGAAGCAAAAACCTCATTGTAACTCAGGCGTCACTGTCATTAAACAAAACAGTTAATGTTTTTGGCAATTTATCAAAGGATTTATGTCTACGATTCAAGCAGCCTACCTAAGGTTCGAATACATTTTATTAACTCATGAAATAACATTATAGAACAGCATTTTATAACATAGCTTACGTGGTAATACGTCAGTCAACCGGCATTTATAATTGAGCATTAAGCAGTAACAAATCTGAGACCTGACATATATATATATATATATATGTATATATATATATATATATATATATATATATATATGTATGTATGTATGTATGTATGTATGTATGTATATATATATATATTTTTATTTATTTATATATATATATATATATATATCTATAATTCCAGTAATCTCTGTGTGTATGTGTGTGTGTATGTGTGTGTGTATGTGTGTGTGTATGTGTGTCTGTGACCGCTGTTTCTCGACAACCACGGGTCCGATATACTTGAAACTTGCCAGGTATATTGCTGGGGACCTGAGGATGTGCCTTTTCAAGGTTTCATATTAATCGGAGAAGTAGTTACCGAGCTATGTCCAAAAAACGATTCAACCAATCAGAGAGCAGCGAGCTATCACGTGTGCCGAACGTGGCGAACAGACTCTGCCTCGGACGGCACATTTGAGAGCGTATTCATTTATTTCACGTTGGCAAACTATGTTGGCGCTATGTTGGCGTTAAACTATGTTTTAAAACTAATTAAAACTAATTTGCGATTCATCGTAACTGCGATATGCGACCTTCCGGACAGTCAAATGAGGACGTCACTTCCGGACTTACGGATAGTCATAGTGACGACGTACTGATGCTGAACGTGGCGAGCAGACGCTGTAAGGTACGATCGATTGTAGTACACGTTTATAATAACTCTGCCGATACAGGCCCGATTAACTGCAGCGCCATCCGAGCTGCGGCGTCGGGACGATACATTCATTGTACGATCACATCACGCACTTACGGGCACGCCCATGCATGCATGGGCGAAGACATTTTTTTTTTTTTTTTTGGCAAGGAACGGGCACCCACGTACGGGCACGTCCTAGTATATATAATAATAATAATAATTCATTTATTTTGTATAGCGCTTTTCCAGAAGCCCAAAGGCGCTTTGACAGAGTGGCAAACATAATGCATAACAATACATGAAAACAACAATTGCAAAAAGACAAGAATCAATAGGGAAATATTTAAAGCAAAAGGAGGGAGAAGGAGAAGAGATAGTCAGGGGTTAAATGCTGTGGGTTGAATGTTGAATGCAGTGTTGAACAGGTGGGTCTTTAGTGATGTTTTGAATGTGGTGAGTGAGGAGGAGTCTCTGATGGTGTGAGGTAGTGAGTTCCAGAGGGTGGGAGCAGCGATGGAGAAGGCCCTGTCCCCCCAGGATCTGAATTTGGTCCGGATGGAGGGGGTCAGGAGGTTGGTACCAGCAGAGCGGAGGTTGCGGGTGGGAGTGTGTCTGGAGAGGAGGTCAGCCAGGTAGGATGGGGCCAGGTTATGGAGGGCTTTGTATGTCAAGAGGGGGATTTTGTACTGGATTCTCTGGGGGATGGGGAGCCAGTGAAGCTTGTAAAGGACGGGGGTGATGTGGTCACGGGTCCGGGAATGGGTGAGTAGACGGGCAGCGGAGTTCTGAATGTATTGGAGTTTATTGGTGATTTTTTAGGGTGAACCATAGAGGAGGCTATTGCAGTAGTCCAGACGGGAGGTGATGAAGGCGTGGATGAGGGTTTCTGCAGCCGTGGAGGAGAGGGATGAGCGGAGACGGGCAATGTTTTTCAGGTGAAAGAAGGCTGACTTTGTGATCTGTTTAGTGTATTTGTCGAAGGAAAGGGTTTGGTCAAAGATGACGCCAAGATTCCGGATGTGAGGGGAGGTGGATACTGGGATACCGTCGATGTTGAGGGCAAAGTTATGGGTGGATTTTGTGAGCGTTTTTGGGCCAATGATGATTATTTCAGATTTATCACAGTTAAGCTTGAGGAAGTTGATTTGAAGCCAGGATTTTATTTCAGTGATGCAGTTTGTCAGGATAGAGTGGGTGTTGGTGGAGACGGACTTGGTGGAGATGAAAAGCTGGATGTCATCGGCGAAGCAGTGGAATTGGAGACCATGACGGCGGATTAAGTGACCGAGCGGGGACAGGTAAAGGATGAAGAGGAGGGGGCCAAGAACTGAACCTTGGGGGACACCTTGGGGGAGGGGAGCAGTGGGGGATTTGCAGTTATTGATGGAGATGAACTGGCATCTGTCAGAGAGGTATGATTTAATCCAAGAGAGGGCAGTGCCGGTAACGTTAAAGGTGGATTCAAGTCGGGTGAGGAGGATAGTGTGATCGATGGTGTCAAAGGCAGCGCTGAGGTCGAGGAGGACGAGAATGTTGAGGTTGCCAGCGTCAGAGGAGAGGAGAAGGTCGTTGGTGATTTTGAGGAGAGCAGTTTCAGTACTGTGGTTGGACCGGAATCCGGATTGGAATGTTTCATACAGGTTATTGGCAGAGAGATGATGTTTGAGTTGAGTGGCTACAGCGCGTTCCAAAACTTTTGACAGAAAGGGTAGGTTGGAGATGGGTCTGAAGTTGTTTAGGGTGTCAGGGTTTAGACCAGGTTTTTTTAGAATGGGGGTAACAGCAGCAATTGTGAGGGAAGGTGGGACGATGCCTGTAGACAGGGAGGAGTTTATTGTTGCAATGATAAGTGGAGAGAGAGCAGGGAGGGAGGCTTTGACAAAGCTGGAGGGGATGGGGTCAAGAGTGCAGGTGGCAGTTTTCATTCCTATGAGGAGTTCAGAGAGGTCAGTAGGGGAGATTGGGGAGAACCGAGACAGGGGATGGCAGGACAAGGGGGGGCAGGTGGTTGGAGGGGGAGCGGGTGTGGCGGTGGTCAAGCTGTTGTAGATGTTGTCAATTTTGCGTTGGAAGAAAGAGAGGAAGGAGATGCAGTTGTCTACTGTGAATGACTGGGTGGTGGTGTTCAGGGGGCGGAGGAGTTTGTCTATTGTCGAGAAGAGTGCTTTTGGGTTTCCGGAGCCAGAGTGGATAATTTGAGAGTAGTAGGCAGAGCGGGCGCGGGAGAGGGCATCTTTGTAGTGTTGTAGGTGGTCCTTGTAGGCTTGGGAGTGAACTGTGAGACCCGTTTTATTTATATATATATATATATATATATATATATATATATATATATATATATATATATATATATATATATATATATATATATATATATATATACAGTATATATATATATATATATATATATATATATATATATATATATATATATATATATATATATATATATATATATATATATATATATATATATATATATATATATATATATATACTAGCTTGGCTCGGCTCGCGCAAGCGTCGTTACTGAGGAACGGGCTTATTTTAGCTGAGGCTAATGACTGTACCTGAGTTGCTGTGTTGTCATGATTTACACCAATCATAATACAAACAATTACTTTGCACAAATGTATTTGTTGTGTTTGTGATATTACATTTTTATAGGCAATTTCGGTTGAAGATTTAGGCTGAATGTTTTTGTTTCAAGAAAGAACCCCTCTGCACATACATAGGGGAGGGGTAGGTGCAGACTGGAAGTTTGGGACGATTACACCTCACCACCACGTAATTCAAAACACCTCACCACCACGTAATTCAAAACACCTCACCACCAAATAATTCAAAACACCTCACCACCACGTAATTCAAAACACCTCACCACCACGTAATTCAAAACACCTCACCACCACGAAATTAAAAACACCTCACCAATACGTAATTCAAAACGCCTCACCACCAAGTAATTTAAAACACCTCACAGCCATAAAACACGTAATAAAAACACCTCACCACCACAAAATTAAAAACACCTCACCACCACAAAATTGAAAACACCTCACAGCCATCAAACACGTAATAAAAACACCTCTCAGCCATCAAACACGTAATAAAAACACCTCACAGCCAAAAAACACGTAATAAAAATACCTCACCACCACGAAATTAAAAACACCTCACAGCCATAAAACACGTAATAAAAACACCTCACCACCACGAAATTAAAAACACCTCACCACCACGAAATTAAAAACACCTCACCACCACATCATTTAAAAACACCTCACCACCACATCATTTAAAAACACCTCACCACCACATCATTTAAAAACACCTCACCACCACATCATTTAAAAACACCTCACCACCAAGTAATTCAAAACACCTCACCAACACGTAATTATAAATACCTCACCACCACATAAATCAAAACACCTCGCCACCATGTGATTTAAAAACACCTTACCACCATGTGATTTAAAAACACCTCACCACCACATAATTCAAAATACCTCACCACCACGTGATTCAAAACCACCACAACGTTATTAAAAACACTTCACAACCACAGAAACAAAAGTTTGAGGGAGTCGTTAAGTGACAACACAGACACTGCCCAGATGTGTCGATGTAGAGATAAATGACTGTACCTGAGTTGCTGTTTTGTCATGGTTTAAACCAATCATAATTCAAACAATTATTTTGCACAAATGTATTTGTAATATACGTGATATCACATTTTAGAAACAATTGAAGTTGAAAAAAAAATTCCAAAAAAAAAAAAAAACATTGGAAATTTTTTTTTTTTAATACCCTTAGGACATACCGACGGGAGAGATATGTGCATACCAGAAGTTTGGTACGATTTCACAAAAGTTTGAGAAAGCAGTTCAGTGACAACACAGGACAGACGCTGCACAGATATATATATAGATACAGTCACGTGAAAAAGTAAGTACACCCCATGTAAAGTTTTGACTTTTTCAACATATTTCAACATACAGCTGTTTGATCTTCATTTCAACAATATTGATAGATAAAGGTGATATAATATAACAAATATCATGAAACATTTACATTTTGCAGTCCATTGTATAATTTAAATAAACATAAATGCAAATTTCGCATGTGGAAAAAGTAAGTACACCCCTACATTTATCACTACTTCAAATACCTAAAATTAGAATCAGGTGCACCAGCTCAGGTGCAAATGATTAGAACATGGTTAGAGAGGATCTTGGAGGAACCTGTCTTATTTAAACCTCAGACATTTAGTTTGGTTTGCTCTTTGTTGTTGAAGTGTGCGGCGTCACAATGCCTAGATCAAAAGAGCTCTCTGAGGCCTTCAGAAAGAAGATTATAGATGCCTACGAGTCTGGGAAGGGATTGAAAAAGATCTCCAAACAATTTGAAATCAATCATTCGAATGTCCGGAAGATCATCTACAAGTGGAGAAGATTCCAAACAACTGCCAACTTGTTCAGGCCAGGCCGCCCCAGCAAGTTCAGCCCGAGAGCAGACCGCAAGATGCTGAAAGAAGTCTCTAAGAACCCCAGAATGTCATCACGGGACCTACAGGTAACTCTTGCCACTGTCGATGTCAAAGTGCACGAGTCTACCATTAGAAAGAGGCTGCACAAATTTGATCTGCATGGGAGGTGTGCCAGGAGGAAACCTTTGCTGTCCAGAAAGAACATCAGGGCAAGACTAAAGTTTGCCAATGAACACCTAGGCAAAGACCAGCACTTCTGGAACAATGTGCTCTGGACAGATGAGTCAAAGGTAGAGCTATTTGGCCACAGTACCAGAAGACATGTTTGGCGAAAACCAAAGACAGCATTTGACCACAAGAACCTGATACCAACTGTAAAGCATGGTGGTGGAAATATTATGGTTTGGGGCAGCTTTGCTGCATCAGCCTGGGCAGCTCACCATCATAGAATCCACTATGAATTCTTCATTGTACCAGAGGGTGCTTGAGGATAATGTGAGGCCACCTGACGGAAAGTTGAAGCTCAACCGAAGGTGGACCTTGCAACATGACAATGACCATAAACATACCAGTAAATCCACCAAGGAATGGCTGAAAAGAAAGAAATGGAGGGTTCTGGAACGGCCAAGTCAAAGCCCGGATCTAAATCCCATCGAGATGTTGTGGGGGGATTTGAAACGAGTTGGGCATGCAAGAAACCCCTCAAACATTGCACAGCTGAAAGAATTCTGCATGGAGGAGTGGGCAAAAATTTCTCCCAGTCGATGTCAGAGACTGGTAGACAGTTATAAGAAACGCCTACTTGAGGTTGTTTCTGCCAAAGGGGGCAATACCACCTATTAGAGCCAAGGGTGTACTTACTTTTTCCACATGCGAAATTTGCATTTATGTTTATTTAAATTATACAATGGACTGCAAAATGTAAATGTTTCATGATATTTGTTGTATTATATCACCTTTATCTATCAATATTGTTGAAATGAAGATCAAATAGCTGTATGTTGAAATATGTTGAAAAAGTCAAAACTTTACATGGGGTGTACTTACTTTTTCACATGACTGTATATACAGGGTGTTTCAAAAAGAGTGATAAAACTTTAAACGTTTATTTACAAAGAAACAGAAACCTCAGGAACGTGAACCAAACATTTCTTGAAAGCTTATGACTTGATATTTTCTATCACCGATTGATATTGCAGTAAAGTCACTGCTGGAGTTCGTGAGAGCCCAAGGTCTGAAAGTGGCATTTACGCAAAATCCTTGTGATTGACATTCTTGATGTGTACCCCTCTGTGGTTCAGACTGGCACTGATCCTGACTCCAAAGTTCTGTGCAACTTTCCTGTAGGTCTCAGGTGGTTCTGCCCCCCAGAAAATGTTGTTGTGGTTGTTGATGGCACCGTTCAAGTGCAAATGGGCTTCATCACTGAACCACATCAGGTTGATCCAGTTTGGGTACCGCTCCATCCTGTCACTGAACCAATTGCACATATCAAGTCTCCTTCTCATGTCATCTTGACTCAGCTTATGCCTAATAGAGGTGATGTATGGGAAAAGCTTCAGTTCCTTAGTGAGGATACGCCAGACTGATGTTGATTTGATGCCCAGCTCCTGGGAGCACCGATGGTGATACTTCTTGTGACTGTCCACTGCAGAATTCCGCATGGCATCCATGCTGGCTTGGCTCTTGGTTACTGATGCTGGCCTGCCACTGTTGCCCTTCCTGGGGTTGTGCACTGTACCTTTGTGCTAAAATGTTTCACAATATGTTGAATGGCACAATTTGTGGGTCCATCACGTGTTCTGGGGTTGTATTCCTGGCAGAACCTCCGGCGGATGTCTGCATATGATTTAGTCTCATACCACAGAGCCACCACTTTTGTCTTCTGCTCCACTGTCAATGGCATAGTTGAGCTACGGAGCTAGAAATCCCAGGGAAAAAATACCACGATTACACCACCAAACCCTGAAAAGGAAAACGCTATAGACCAAAAAACAAAGAACTGGCAAGGAGTCAAAATTGTATCAATCTTTTTGAAACACCCTGTATATTGTGTGTGTGTGTGTGTGTGTGTGTGTGTGTGTGTGTGTGTGTGTGTGTGTGTGTGTGTGTGTGTGTGTGTGTGTGTGTGTGTGTGTGTGTGTGTGTGTGTGTGTGTGTGTGTGTGTGTGTGTGTGTGTGTGTGTGTGTGTGTGTGTGTGTGTACAGGTTGAACCCCCTAACTTGACTAGGAAGCAAGGCACAGATTGAGTCTCACCGCAGCAATTGCTGCACAACCTGTTAGCAACAAGTGTAGCCTGCCACGCTGACACATTGTCTCTGCCCTGCTCATCAACAATTAGGAGGTTTGTAGTCAGGAATATTAAAATTTAACTAGGGAAGCACACTAACCCCATGACATGACACTGACGTCATGCACGTTTGAAAGATGCAATGACACCCCGTTTGTTATATCAAGTTGAAATCTGTTTTTAATGTATTACCTCTGCCACCAAAGGTGGATGGAGGTTATGTTTTCACCATTGTCTGTTTGTCTGTCTGTCTGTGATCAGGATATCTCAAAAGGTTGTGGACGGATTCAGATGAAATTTGGTGGGAGGTTTGGTATGTGACAAGGACGAAATGATTCGATTTTGCTGAAGATCCGTATCTGAGAATTTTAAGTGATTCTTCATCATTGAGTGATGGGGCAAAAAACGATATATAGCACGATATTTCAAAAAGTTTAGACGGATTCGGACGAAACTTGGTGGACAGGTTGGATGTGAGGCAAGGAAGAACTGATTAGATTTTGGTGAAGATCCGTCCGGATCGGGATCAGAGAATTTTAAGTGATTTTTCACCATGAGTAATAGGACCAAAATTGATATATACAGCATGAAGTTGTGGATGAGTAATGACAAAACTAGTTGGGTAAGTGACAAGAACAAGCCGATTAGATTTTGGTTCATGGCTGGATCCAGATCTGGCCTACCAGTGGTATACAAAACGTAAACTGTTCAGCCTGGCGGAGATATGCGCTCTACCGAGTGCTGCTCTCGTTTTCTCTGTTACATGATCAAGAGTCATGGAAGAGGAAGGTGACTTGGTTCAGCAACACAAGATTGTCCTTAAAACGTGTCATTTGTCATACTGTATATCGGAATGTATGAGTTTTCCTTATTTAGGAACCTTACAGTTAATATGTTTTAATTTTTCCCTCGACTAAGTGTTGTTTGCTTTGGCAGACGTGGTGAATCACGACCTGAAGTCTACTCTACGTGTTCTCTACAACCTCTTCACGAAGTACAAGCACTTGGATTGAGCAGCTTTTAACCCGGTTGCAGTCCCACTACTCTGCGGTGCTGTTGTCTCTGGAGTGCGGCCATATTTCAGCGCTTACAGTAACACTACCTGGCCCCAACTTTTACACTTGGAGAGCCGGCTGCACCCACGTGAGCTGGCTGTTAAATGTTTAACTTGTGCCGTATGGTGCTTTCCTTCATGAACCCGGCCTTTCTGCCCCAAAGATGGACTTCAACACAAAACGGTTTACTTTTAACATGTAATGCAGACAAGTCTATATTTGTGATGGCTCAACATGTCTAAAATGAGGGGGTCTTGTAAAAAAACCCCAAAAAAACCCCTGTTATCATTGATATAATTTGCTCGTTAACACCTTGGAAGTTTCAACATCTCAAAAAGGTCTCAAAACTTTTGGTACTACAATATGGCTTCCAGTTCTGATCTGTGGAAGGCCACGTGGAGTCATCGGTTCTTCCTGCCTCCTGGGTTGTCTCGGCACTTTGACTTGCGGCGTAAGCCCAGATATTTATTCGTACCTCCAGCTGAACCTCCACTGGGTAAAAGTAAGGCCCCCTGCCTGGTAAGCAAACAAGCTCGAAGGAAATTTATTTTCACTGTTTTGAGAAATTTATGGAACAGAGACAAACACTGTAGGAAGTTCTTCTCGCTGCAGCGATGATAAATCTTGAGATGCTATTTAAATCGCTGTGTTAAGCTAACTGTTCTTTCTCCAAACTTCAGCCTTGGCCTTACGAATTAAGTAAGCTTTATGAACAAATTTGCTCACAAAATGAGTGCAATGTCTTGAATCTCAAAAAGGTCACACGCAATGTGAGGTGACAATTTTGGGTCTGCAAATTCCCAAAAAGATTCTCCTCCAGCTTGTAGCGTGCGGATGTTATTTTAACACTAAGAGTTTTTACTATCCAGTAGCACTGATAAAACAATAGGTCAAACTGATAGCACTTTTAAAATCAGGTTGCCACAAATGGGACCATCGACATATTACATCTGCAAAATTGTTTGAATTTCTAACCCCACTTCCTCCTTTGTACGCACAGTATAACATGCTCATCATCAGCCCCCGTCCCCAATCCACCCATCCTCTCTCTCCATCAAATACTGCAAGAAATTGAAGCATTCATGGCCTAATCTGTACCGTTCTCTAATACTTACATATTTATTACCATTAGTTAGTGAAACAAACTTTGTCAATTCACTTGCCTCTCTCTTGGCAATTGCCTCTTTGATGGTAATTTGTCTACTGTTCAGCTATTATATGTGATGTTCTTTTGTTATTGGCGCTGAGGAAGCGCCTTTAGCGATTGACTTCCAGCCAGTGTAACGCTAATTCCTGTCACAGGAATTCTGAGATCATATAAGTGGGCGTGGCAGTTCCTGATTGGTTCGTGTTGGGGAACGCCTTCTCGCTGCCGACGTGACGTAAATTCGCGCACGCGCACTGGTGATTGGCGCTGAGGAAGCGCCTTTAGCGATTGACTTCCAGCCAGTGTAACGCTAATTCCTGTCACAGGAATTCTGAGATCATATAAGTGGGCGTGGCAGTTCCTGATTGGTTCGTGTTGGGGAACGCCTTCTCGCTGCCGACGTGACGTAAATTCGCGCACGCGCACTGGTGAAGCTTACTCGATCTTACTCGATCCCATATTACATGTACTTTCATTGCATACAAATTATACTTCCTCCTAGAAATTCCATGCCCGAACCTCAGCGCAATCCAAGAGGATTCACTTGTTTTGTCTACTGTTCAGCCTTTGTATGTGATGTTCTTTTGTTATTTTGTCTACTGTTCCGCCTTTGTATGTGATGTTCTTTTGTTATTTTGTCTACTGTTCCGCCTTTATATGTGATGTTCTTTTGTTATTTTGTCTACTGTTCAGCCTTTGTATGTGATGTTCTTTTGTTATTTTGTCTACTGTTTAGCCTTTATATGTGATGTTCTTTTGTTATTTTGTCTCCTGGTTCCGCCTTTGTATGTGATGTTCTTTTGTTATTTTGTCTACTGTTCAGCCTTTGTATGTGATGTTCTTTTGTTATTTTGTCTACTGTTCAGCCTTTGTATGTGATGTTCTTTTGTTATTTTGTCTACTGTTCAGCCTTTGTATGTGATGTTCTTTTGTTATTTTGTCTACTGTTCAGCCTTTGTATGTGATGTTCTTTTGTTCTGAAAATCTACTGTTCCGCCTTTGTATGTGATGTTCTTTTGTTATTTTGTCTACTGTTCCGCCTTTGTATGTGATGTTCTTTTGTTATTTTGTCTACTGTTCCGCCTTTGTATGTGATGTTCTTTTGTTATTTTGTCTACTGTTCCGCCTTTGTATGTGATGTTCTTTTGTTATTTTGTCTACTGTTCCGCCTTTGTATGTGATGTTCTTTTGTTATTTTGTCTACTGTTCCGCCTTTGTATGTGATGTTCTTTTGTTATTTTGTCTACTGTTCCGCCTTTGTATGTGATGTTCTTTTGTTATTTTGTCTACTGTTCCGCCTTTGTATGTGATGTTCTTTTGTTATTTTGTCTACTGTTCCGCCTTTGTATGTGATGTTCTTTTGTTATTTTGTCTACTGTTCCGCCTTTGTATGTGATGTTCTTTTGTTATTTTGTCTACTGTTCCGCCTTTATATGTGATGTTCTTTTGTTATTTTGTCTACTGTTCAGCCTTTGTATGTGATGTTCTTTTGTTCTGAAAATCTACTGTTCCACCTTTGTATGTGATGTTCTTTTGTTATTTTGTCTACTGTTCCACCTATGTGTGTGATGTTCTTTTGTTATTTTGTCTACTGTTTAGCTTTTGTTTGTGATGTTCTTTTGTTATTTTGTCTACTGTTTAGCCTTTGTATGTGATGTTCTTTTGTTATTTTGTCTACTGTTCCGCCTATGTGTGTGATGTTCTTTTGTTATTTTGTCTAGTGTTCCGCCTTTGTATGTGATGTTTGATTTTCTTGCCCGATGAGCGGAGCACCTCTGCATCTTTATCTGCTCTCATTCAACTCTCCTGTTCTGGATTTCTGTCTTCATTCACTCTTTTGAGCCATTGTTATGGTGTACTTTCTGGTGGCAAACTTTGCCAAGGCCTGTTAGGTAGGCTTCCTGCTTTCAAGATGTTTTGTATTTGTGTAGTCTTTGCTATTTACGTGTAGTCTCACAGCTATGAAGACAAAGCCAAACAAAAGAATAAGGAGATGTATCAAAATGATCATGATTGTTCCATAGCAAGCACGCTGACGATGAGAAGGATGGCACGGTCATGAGTACTATGGATAACCGACCGACGTTGGCAACATAGGGTAACAGCGACGTACATTGGCCAACGTCGGTTGAATGTCAGCCACTTAGCGGAAGGTATTGAGACAATGGCAGTGTCATCAATGAACCTAACAACTCCTTTTTTTTTACTGCACATATTTTCATATATAACAGAGCTCGACCGACATCTCCTTTCCCCATTTCTCCATCTCTCCCCTTGCTCCCCTAGCCCCTCTAACATGGATGTAATATGACGCAGATGGTCCCAAAAGACAATCGCAGAGGGGGCATGTGGCATGACAGCACAGCTTGTACATGCTATATAACCATAGTATCACAATATAACTTTGTTACTCCACAAAGGCTTGTATTAACTCTCTATTTATCTCTTCGCTCTTGTGCAAATTGTCATTGCACGTATATTTTGTAATACCAAAGCAAGTACATATTTACAATATGAATAATCCTGCAGATTATCATCATTTTAAGTGCTCATGTGTAAAATTCCATCCATTTAATAAAAATAATATCCAAAACACAAAGCTATTCGTGAAGTTTGTTTACAATCTCTTTAAAACTTTTTTATTTTAATATTTGTATTTAGAGGGACAGCAGGATACATCTGTTGGTGGGAAGCTTATCAGTGCTGTCGGATTCCAGCTCTGAGTCTTCTGAGGATGGATTATCTTACGACTGCGAGTTCAATTATCGGGCAAGAGAGATTGTGGAATCTCAGAGCACAATGACCTTTGGAGGCGATGTTCAGTCGGCCATCTTTATCACATTACCCAGTTCATTTCAAACAAATACACCTCTTGACCGTTTACGGTTGCAGAATCTGCTGGTCCGACAGGATTATCAAACCCTCTGAGCTCTCTTGTCTGAGTTTGATTCCGAATCTGACTATTAACTGTTGAACCTGTGCTTCACAACCAGGGCAGGCGTTGCACCGGTAAGATGAAGACGCGTCCGATAGCATTAGCTGCTGCACGTTCCACCGTGACCTTTGAATAACGTTCGGCAAGTTTTCGCCTGCACATTGGCCGAATACCGAATTCCTGCAATCTTCAATCGAATGTCAGGCCTGGCCAGACTGTTCCTGAAAGACCTCGGCCAAGCATACATAGTCTATGAGCAGCCAACCCCCAACTTAATCAAAATAACCGAAGAAGGAGAGAGTGGCACAATCCGCTGTAAGCATTAAATGTGTGTTCAATCACCTTGTTTCTATCTTCTAGTCATCTTGAGACTGGCTTGGTGGACACAGTACGTTGACTAAACTGAGTTTGCATTGAGGGTCGAAAGAATACATTTGTTTTTCTTCCATCGATTTCAAAATTATTTCAGCGACATCAGAGTAAAACATTCGCCATTATTGCTGAGAGCAATATTTAATTATTTTCTACAGGAGGTGCAGTTAAACGTGAAGATGTTGATGATTTGCATCTAAAAGTGTTGAAACAAGTACCACAGCAGATAAATTCACCACTCACAGAAATTATATTAGCTCAGTCGAGACAGATACCAAAAAAGTAGAAGGACGTAGATGTGCTGCCTACCAATCAGGACTGGTTTTTTTTTTTTTTTTTTTTTTGTTTATTGCATACAAGATCGAGGCTCGTGAAAGAGCTAACGTTAATCACACAAAAGGTCAAACCGACACATAAAACGTATAATAAGGGGAGCGGTAGACAAGATGGGGAAAGAGGGGGAAGGACACAAACACAACATTTCACAGCAGGGACATTGGGAGATCTGTGGGAGGGAGAGAGCTTGAGGGGAGGTGGGAGAGGTATAAAACACGTGGACACTGCAAGGACTTCCCGGAAAGAAGTTGGAATTTCAAAAAAGTGTATCTGGTGTGAATTAGCGGGGGTAGAAAAGATCAAGGTTTTGGATGGGGAAAGATAAGAGATGGTGGTGAACAGCTGTTTTAAAAACCTGGAGGGAGGAGTGGGATTGAAGGGAGTGGGGGAGTTTGTTCTAGAGGCGGGAGAAAAGAGGAATGAAGGAGTGAAGGTGAGCAGAGAGTCTTGATTTTGGCAGAGTAACCATAAGAGGATTGCTGGCAGATCTTGTGCGACCTGAACGAATATTGGGGGGACAGAGCCCAGAGAGAGCTGGGGGGGGGGGGGGGCAAGGCCGGAGAGGAGTCGGTAGAAGACAGAAAGACCACCAACATGCCTTCGGTGAGTGAGTGCAATGCTCTCGGAGTTAGCTTCATCGCAGGAGATTCCAATGATTCTGAACGCTTTGGTTTCAACAGCGTGAAGCCGAGCTAGGTGTGAGGCAGGAGCACAAGCCCAGAGGGGAGAGCAGTACTCCAGTGAGCTGCGGATGAAAGCCTTGTATGTGGTGAGGAGCTCAGGTGTGCCAAGGAATGACTTCCCACGACGGAGGATGCCCAGTCGGTGACTGGCTTTGGAGGCCAGCTTGGAAATGTGGTTTTCCCAGGAAAGATCATGGCAGATAGTGAGACCCAAAAGCTTGAGCGACAGAACTTCTTACCTGGGTACCAGAATTGGAGACGCTGACCCGAGAAAAGCTTGAGTTGAAATTTATTTGGAGCCCACGACTCTGGAGGGAAGGTAGAGGGCATTGCAGGTGCAGAAGATGTGAATGAGGTGAAATGGGCAAAGAGGAAGTTGGAATTTAATATAATGTATGTTGGAGTCCAAATAAATGATGACTCGATTCGACCCACGAGGCTCGAGATGACTTGAGACTCAACCCTTGACGGTACTCCGATCAAAAACCTTTTTCTTTTTGCAAAAACGGTTTTTAGAAGAAAAAAAAAAGTGCCGCTATCTTTGGACCATTTTATTTAACACACAAAATGATGAATGTACTTCATTCTTGGAATATGAAGGGAAGGAGATGGAGAATTGGGAATGTAAGGGAGAAAGCTAAATAGAGAGCAAGGGAATATATTTTTTAGATAATCTCATCTCGATTCTTGAAGTGATGAACTTATAAAATGGGTCGTGATGTCCGGATGACTGTCCATCCATCTGTCCGCTAACCTTTTGCTATTTTTGCTATTCCTCCCTTATTGTTATCACCCGGTTGATTGTTCTGAAAACGTGACACATGAATGCAAGACAGTGGCCCACACAATCACTCAGGCTTCGATTTTTGATAATGGGGGTGGGGGGGGGGGGGGGGGGTGGGAATGAAGGGGGGTTATCCCCTGAAACTTCGGATCCCTCCTCGTCCCTTATTTACGAACAAATTGCTCTGAAACCCAATGCAGCACTTCTACCCGATGGTCCGCAGGATCGCTCGGTCTTGGATTTTCAATTGCGTATCAGGAGGCCCTCCCAGGGGATCAGGGGGGCTTCCAAGGGGTTCCCCAAAATCAGCAGAGGTCTGACCTACAACCTCAAGAGATGACCGTCAGCCCACTCGGGGCTATTTATTACCCTCGCCAGAGGAGAGGGTATTGCATTTGGGTCTGTTTGTTTGTTTGTCAGCACAGAACGTGAGTATGCTTTTCTCTGCCCGATTGCCAATAAATTTTCACCACAGGAGCACATCCTGCTATATAATTTTAAACGAAAATTATGACATACGTCACCTGGTACGGGCGCCATCTTGGAAAAAACTGAAAAACCTTGCACTTCTATATCTCCGAAACCGCTCCATGGAAAAAATCGAGACATCACTCATTGGCAAGTACTCCCCATGAGGAGCAATATATGTTCATGATGATGTCAACAGTGCCTTCATTATGACATCATAATTAGATGAGTAGAACGCTTCATCCGATCAGTTTGAAATTTATTGAGTACGATCTACACAAACATTGTATGGGAGAATGAAATTGATGACGTCATTGGTTACGTGGTTTGGCAGCCATATTGGACTGACATAAATCTAAGTCATCAACAAACCAAACGAACACAGCAGCTAATAAACACCACACAAACACGTCTTGGCGAGGGTCTGCAATCTCTGCTCTTTCTTGTTTTGTTATGGAAAGGCGAGTAGATCAATAATTCTTTTTTTAATCTTACTATAATTCACCAAATGTCCGTTTGTCCGTTCCCATGTACCGCAAAAACGGCTAAACCAATCGCAACGATATTTTGGGTGGGTAATCTTGGGATCTCCTGGAGTAAAATATGCTATATTGCTTTTCCAAGTTTTCCAATTTTTCCAATTTTCCAGTTTTTCCAAACACGATGGAATAATATTTGCCGATATGAACAGTGATGTGGCTTTTGTTGAAATTCTACGTACCAGGAGAGAGTAGATTGACTCCCGACGAACTCTTCCTATATAAACGTGCGGCGCCGAAGTAACATGGCAGCATGTGCAAAGCGACTGAGAAATAGGTCTAGCGGCCGCTTCTGTGTTACAGATTCGGCACACACTGTTCATACATAAACGTGCGACTGAGAAGGACGTGTAGCGGCCGCTTCCGTTTTGCAGAATTCAATGTTTTTTCAAAATGGGCGCCATGTACTGTTTAGATTTTGATGATTTGCGTGTGATATGATTCAACGGATGTTTATATGAATCGTTTAAAATAAAAAAAAGCCTTCAATCTCTGATATTTTGCTTTTTAATTTGGGCTTCCCAATTGAAGCCCCGCCCGTAGGGCGGGTACCGTTGCTGGTGTATATAATTTATCGATGGCCCTGAAATCATAATTTGAAAACACAACTTCATTTGGAATTATCAAAGAAGCTTCACTTTTTCTTTTTCTTTTTGTATACAAGATAGAGGCTCTGTAAGAGCTAACATTAATCACACAAAAAAAAAATAACGGACACACAAAACATGCAAAAAATGGAGTGGGAGACAAGATGGGGAGAGAGAGGGAAGCACACAAGTACAACAGCAGAGAACAGGGACATCGGGAGATCTGTGGGAGGGAGAGGGCTTGGGGGGAGGAGGCATAGGAAGGCGGGGAGGGAGAGGGCTCAGATTATGCTGAGTTTCAGGGGGAGGAAAGTACAAAACATAAATTACTTAATGATTATGCCGAGATTATTTGTCGCGAATCCACAAGAATGCTCTGACATTCGGGGTGTATTAACCGGCATGTTCCGAATGTCTGACAGAATAGATTCCACAAGAGCATTACTTCCACATTTGAGATTTATAATCTTCATCAGTCACTTTCTGTAGTGCTCCTGTTATCACATTCGCATCGCATATATATGAGAATGGTTCCATGTTCAGAAACACATGTTCCGTCGGTAATATCTGCATTTATGATGTGGATGCGAAATTTACTTTTACATCTTTCAACAACAATAGGCAAACCTGTAGCATGACCTGCAGTAAGTGGGAGGTCTTGTGCTGAGATGTGGATGTGACCGAGGAATGATGTGTGTGCTAAATGCCCTTATCCTGTGCCCTAACTTATACCTTGTGACAAACTATGAGGGTACTTCAATTCTGTCCTGAATTTTGTATCTGAAAAGCAAAGTAATATATGGAGATTAATAATTTTAGAGGTAATTGTCTTCCCAGTGTCTGTAACCAATACCCATAATTGCGCACTTTATGATTTAATGCATGTGCTGAAAATCAAGTTGACAGCAAATGGGACGAGCAGGGCAGAAGAGGAAATATGAAATTACGGTGGGTCATTCAAAACGTTGTCTGTTGAAATTTGCAGACAATTGGCTGCTCAGTATGACGATGATTACCGGTTAAAGATACTAGCAACGGTACCCGCCCTATGGGCGGGGCTTCAATTGGGAGGCCCAAATGAAAAAGCAAAATATCACAGATTGAAGGCTTTTTTTATTTTAAACGATTCATATAAACATCCGTTGAATCATATCACACGCAAATCATCAAAATCTAAACAGTACATGGCGCCCATTTTGAAAAAAGATTGAATTCTGCAAAACGGAAGCAGCCGCTACATGCCATTCTCAGTCGCACGTTTACGTATGAAGAGGGTAAAAAGTAATGGAGTGGACACTGGACAGACAGACTGGTGCTAAAATTGTAAATAAATAAAGAAAAATGGAACTTTTTTTTTTTTAAACCTGCCGTCTCACGCTGCTGGGCTAATAAGGACTATTTATTCTTGCTCTGACTTTGCCCTTTGACATTTTGACCCATTTTTACATTATGGCCTGGAGACACATACACAGACACACACACACACACGTAAAAAACCCCATCTCCCACTGCATGGGGGACTGGGCTTATGATAGTGCATGTACTAAATCCAAAGGCCAAAACAAGAAAGAGCAATCAGTGCAGACCTTTGCCAGGAGGTGTTTTAAGTGTTTTTTAAGGCTTTTGTGTTAAAACAAAGATGGCGGCCGAACCACGTGCCCGATGACGAAATTTCATCTTGATCGGATGAAGTTTTGTACTTGTCGAATTATGACGTCATAATGGAGGCATCCATGACATCATCATTAACATAGGGTATTCCCCATGGAGAGTTCTTTACAATGAGCCATGTCTCAATTTTTCCTGTGCAGCGCTTTCGGAGATATAGAGGTGCAAAGTTTTTTCAGTTTTTCCAAGATGGCGCCCGTAGCACTTTTTTTTCTTTTTTTTTTTGGGATACAAGATTGAGGCTCATGTAAGAGGTAATATTAAACACACACAAAAAAAACAGACACATGAAACGTATAATAAAGGGAGCGGGAGACTACATGGGGAGAGAGAGGGAAGCAGACAAGTACAACAGAGGAGAACAGGGACATTGGGAGATCTGTGGGAGGGAGAGGGCTTGGGGGGTAGGAGAGGGGGGGAGAAATTGGAAGGGGGGTGGCTGGGATAGGTATAAAACACATGGACACTGAGGGCTTCCAGGAAAGAAGTTGGTATTTCACAAAAGTGGATCTGGGGTGAATTAGCGGGGGTAGAAAAGATCAAGGTTTTGGATGGGGGAAGATAAGAGATGGTGGTGAACAGCTGTTTTAAAGACCTGGAGGGAGGAGTGGGATTGAAGTGAGTAAGGGAGTTTCTTCCATAGGTGGGAGAAAAGAGGAATGAAAAAGTGAAAGTGAGCAGAGAGTCTTGATTTTGGCAGTTTCACCATAAGAGGGTTGCTGGCAGATCTTGTGCTACCTGTATGAATATTTGGGGGACAGAGCACAGATAGAGTTGGGGGAGCTAGGCCGGATAGGAGTCGGTAGAAGCCAGAAAGACCACCAACCTGCCTGAGGTGAGCGAGTGAAAGGCCCTCGGAGTTAGCTTCATCGTGGGAGATTCCAATGATGCTGAAAGCTTTGGTTTCAACAGCGTGAAGCCGAGCTAGGTGTGAGGCAGGAGCACCAGCCCAGAGGGTAGAGCAGTATTCCATTGACCTGCGGATGAAAACCTTGTATGTGGCGAGGAGCTCAGGTGCGCCAAGGAAGGACTTCGCACGACGGAGGATGCCAATCGGTGACTGGCTTTGGAAGCCAGCTTGGAAATGTGGTTTTCCCAGGAAAGATCATGGCAGATAGTGAGACCCAATATGTTGAGCGATAGAACTTCTTGGAGAGGATTGTTGAGAAAGTAGATGGGAGGGTTGTCCAGTCGGTCTTTTCGGAGAGACAAAGTGAGAGTGTGAGATTTGTCAGGATTGAAAGCTTTGTTCCACTTGTTTGACCAGTCTGTGATTTTGTCCAGGTCTGCAGAGAGTGAGGAGGCTGCAGACTGCAGACCTGAGGGATGAGGAATGGAGCGGCAGAGAGTGGAGTCATCAGCAAAGAGATAGAGAGGATTTTCCAGAGAGTCGGAGAGATCATTGATGAAGACCAGAAAAAGCACAGGGCCCAGAACACTGCCTTGGGGAACTCAAGCCTGAACAGGAAGGGGAAAGGAGAGAAACCCATTTAGGGCCACACGTTGACTACGACTAGAGAGGAATTCTGGAAGCCATGCGTGGAGATTTCCATGGATACCATCGGAGGAGAGTTTGGTGAGCAGGGCTGGGTGCCAGACCATATCGAAGGCACGAGATATGTCAAGGTAGACAGCTCTAATTTCCTGTTTCGCATTGAGGACCTCCATCCATTGTTGAGACAGCAGAAGCAGCATGTCCATAGTAGAGTGACCTGGTCTGAATCGAAATTGATGATTAGAGATCAAGCCATTGGAGAAGAGGAAGGCTTTGATGTCAGAAGCGATGATGGATTCCATGACTTTGCTGATAATTGGGAGCAGGCGATTTGGTCTGTAGTTGCTAGGATATGTTTTTGCATATTTTTTGTGTAAAGCGGTAATGCTGGCTGATGCATCTTTTTTGTGTAAAGCGATCATGTTGGCTGATTTCCAAATTGATTTCGAATGTTGGCTGATTTCCACTTGACCTATGACGTCATTATTATCATTTATAAAAAATATACAGGAGGAGTTGCACCGATGGTGAAAATTTCCTGTCAATCGGACCAAGGGTTGCCGAGAAAATCATATTTATTCCATTCTGAAAATAACCCCCGAGGCTAACCCCCGCTCTAGCAGGGAAAATGGCCTTAAAATGCCTGTTGTGTTGTGTGTCTGAAAATCATACGGACGGCGGACAGAGGAGACCCAATCTATAAGCCTCCATTTCGGACTAACTCTAGCAGGGGCTAATATAATAGTGCATGTACTAAATCCAAAGTCCATTTTCCAGTGCCATATCTACATATGGGATACTATCCTCCATGATAGCAACAATAATCCCACTGATAGTCCGGATCTGGATCCGGACCTGAACCAAAATGGAATCGGTTTGTTCTTGTCGCCTACTCAACTCATCCACCAAGTTTTGTTAAAGGATCTGCAGGATCTTACCACTGGGTCTGCCAGGACCAGGTCTGCCAGGACTGGGTCTGCCAGGTCTGCCAGGACACTGGGTCTGCAGGATCTTACCCAAAACACCACTGGGTCTGCAGGATATTACCCAAAACACCACTGGGTCCCCAGGATCTTACCCAAAACACCACTGGGTCTGCAGGATCTTACCCAAAACACCACTGGGTCCACAGGATCTTACCCAAAACACCACTGGGTCCGCAGGATCTTACCCAAAACACCACTGGGTCCGCAGGATCTTACCCAAAACACCACTGGGTCCGCAGGATTTTACCCAAAACACCACTGGGTCTGCAGGATCTTACCCAAAACACCACTGGGTCTGCAGGATCTTACCCAAAACACCACTGGGTCCGCAGGATCTTACCCAAAACACCACTGGGTCTGCAGGATTTTACCCAAAACACCACTGGGTCTGCAGGATCTTACCCAAAACACCACTGGGTCCACAGGATCTTACCCTAAACACCACTGGGTCTGCAGGATCTTACCCAAAACACCACTGGGTATGCAGGATCTTACCCAAAACACCACTGGGTCCACAGGATATTACCCAAAACACCACTGGGTCCCCAGGATCTTACCCAAAACACCACTGGGAAAGCATTGACCACTATAGGCCAAGCAGAGTAAGGAAAAATTATTTGCCGCAAAGCGATTTTTGCCACTGATTTGGTTTGAGAAGGTTTATTAAAAACCATAAACAACATCCTCTCTTCGACACTGATGTTAAAGTGGATTTTTAAGAGATCTATGTCATTGTAAACATCTCAGCCCAGGGAGTTCTGACAGTCTAACCTTTTCTTTTAACCGATAAGCTTCTCGGGGTAGGTCGGCAAACAAAAACATAAATCACAGAAAGTTGAACTTGACATTCCGTGAAGTCTTCATGTACCGGACTCGTCATTGGAGGGTGCCTCAGAGCACGGACCTCGCGACGTGTTTTTAAGTACGTAATTTGTGGATGGCTCAGGGTAAACTACAGAAACAGGAGTCTTGCCGAGTACGGATGCAAAGAAAGAAAGAAAGTCAAATTAATTTTAAAAAATGAAGCAAAAGGAAATACGTGGCTCGCTTCAATATAATTATACTTGTCCTTTTAATCGGTGCACATATCAAAAGGAGTAAAGATTGGCCCAATGCCCCCGGCCGATAACACAGTTTCAGTGACCCCAGGTCTAGAGCACTCTGGGTATATCACATTTGCAGAATGATGAAGTGACATTGAAATGTTAGCCCTAAGTGGCCCATGGAAGCTTAATCACAGAATTACTGCCTCGAAAAGTGATTGAATAAAGATCCAAAACTGTAGGAAGTGTGCTCATCCATCATCCTGCCATTCATTCGTTGCCTAGTGCAAATGTAATGGAAGTCGAGATAATACTGATGGACCTCTGATCCTCTCAACGCAGATTTTGAAATGGAGAGAGCGAGAGAGAGAGAGAGAGAGAGAGAGAGAGAGAGAGAGAGAGAGAGAGAAAGAGAAAGAGAAAGAGAGAAAGAAGGAGAAGGAGAAGGAGAAGGAGAGAGAGCGAGAGAAGAAAAAGAGAGAGAGAGAGAGAGAGAGAGAGAGAGAGAGAGAGAGAGAGAGAAAGAAAGAGAGAGAGTGAGAGAGAGAGAGAGAGAGAGAGAGAGAGAGAGAGAGAGAGAGAGAGAGAGAGAGAGAGAGAGAGAGAGAGAGAGAGAGAGAGAGAGAAGAGAGAGAGAAGAGAGAGAGAGAAAGAGAGAAAGAAGGAAGCGTTATTCTCTCCTTTGGTGAATTTCATTTTTGAGGTTGTAATGGATATTTCACGAGCATGAATCATTGAAGAGGAAATGAGCAGGAATAACGAAGAGGCAAAAGAATTACAGTTGGACTTGAGAGGTGCAGCTCTTGGGCAATGTCAGCATAATAAATATTTAACGATAACAATGTGCCCGTTATCATTTTACGTGTAATATTGACGTTGCGACGCACTGCACGTTTCTCTTTTTTAAATCTTACCTTCAAAGGTAGCATTATCAAAACAGTTAGAAGCATATATTACCACTGGGGTGTCGTCATGGTAGTTCTTGCACAATTATAAATAAAAAAAATTGCTCTCCGCATCTTCTCTTTTAGAACTGCACCAGCTGTAACTGGCACGTCTATACGGCCCCGTTCACACTGCAAAGCATTCCATTCCATTCCATTCCGAGGCCCCGTTCACACTGCAAAGCATTCCATTCCATTCCATTCCATTCCATTCCATTCCATTCCGAGGCCCCGTTCACACTGCAAAGCATTCCATTCCATTCCATTCCATTCCATTCCATTCCGAGGCCCCGTTCACACTGCAAAGCATTCCATTCCATTCCATTCCATTCCGAGGCCCCGTTCACACTGCAAAGCATTCCATTCCATTCCATTCCATTCCATTCCATTCCGAGGCCCCGTTCACACTGCAAAGCATTCCATTCCATTCCATTCCATTCCATTCCATTCCGAGGCCCCGTTCACACTGCAAAGCATTCCATTCCATTCCATTCCATTCCATTCCATTCCGAGGCCCCGTTCACACTGCAAAGCATTCCATTCCATTCCATTCCATTCCATTCCATTCCGAGGCCCCGTTCACACTGCAAAGCATTCCATTCCATTCCATTCCATTCCATTCCATTCCGAGGCCCCGTTCACACTGCAAAGCATTCCATTCCATTCCATTCCATTCCATTCCATTCCGAGGCCCCGTTCACACTGCAAAGCATTCCATTCCATTCCATTCCATTCCATTCCATTCCGAGGCCCCGTTCACACTGCAAAGCATTCCATTCCATTCCATTCCATTCCATTCCGAGGCCCCGTTCACACTGCAAAGCATTCCATTCCATTCCATTCCATTCCATTCCATTCCGAGGCCCCGTTCACACTGCAAAGCATTCCATTCCATTCCATTCCATTCCATTCCATTCCGAGGCCCCGTTCACACTGCAAAGCATTCCATTCCATTCCATTCCAATTCCATTCCATTCCAATTCCATTCCATTCCATTCCGAGGCCCCGTTCACACTGCAAAGCATTCCATTCCATTCCATTCCAATTCCATTCCATTCCAATTCCATTCCATTCCAATTCCATTCCATTCCGAGGCCCCGTTCACACTACAAAGCATTCCATTCCATTCCAATTCCATTCCATTCCAATTCCATTCCATTCCAATTCCATTCCATTCCATTCCAATTCCATTCCATTCCAATTCCATTCCATTCCATTCCATTCCATTCCATTCCGAGGCCCCGTTCACACTGCAAAGCATTCCATTCCATTCCATTCCAATTCCATTCCATTCCAATTCCATTCCATTCCAATTCCATTCCATTCCGAGGCCCCGTTCACACTACAAAGCATTCCATTCCATTCCAATTCCATTCCATTCCAATTCCATTCCATTCCAATTCCATTCCATTCCAATTCCATTCCATTCCATTCCATTCCGAGGTCTGTAACCGTTCTGCGGGGTTCTAGGCCATGAGCGTTCGTGCGACCTCATTGGCTGAGGACGACACGTCAGAACCTCATGTTGGGGCCAAATGGACAAAATTACGTTGGGCCAACACTGAGCCAACATCGGTACGTTAGATGAGTCGCATCGTACTGGCACGCTGGTGTTGCTCTTCTGATTCTGGAGTTCCTCTACGGAGCATCATCAGGATTATACTTGGTGATTTGCCATTGCCTCCACAGCAGTAGCAGTAATTGGACAACCCCAACAATTAGAACCCCAACAATGCGGTTCTAATGGGCAGGAATCTGGAAGGTGGCTTCGGTTCTGGCGAGAGGTCGCCTACTCATCGTGAAGGACACTCTGGAGTCTTTAACGTCCACCAACTAATACCGACAGATGGGACACCCAGTTTAACGTCCATCTGAGGGACTGCACACACATTGATGAAGCTGCCTGTGAAACACCGGGATGACAGTTATATGGCTGGGTCGGGATTCAAATCCATGGGAGATAGCTTAGGGACAAGAGTGTAGCGATTGTTGAATGAATTGACAATCGCCCAATGCACCTTGAATTCTCGTCCTATACCACGACGGGAAAAAATTCAGGTGCTCATTGCAATGCCAACCTGAGAAATGTGACTTCCGTTGGAAGTATGGCATGCCATCGACACGGTAACCTCACTAGCGGTGGAGGAGACATTGAACATACTGTGAACCTGTGGGCTGATAATGCGCAAGCTATCTGGGGACCAACACAAAATGATGTTGCTGGGTGGTTGAACCACACACCTTTGGCAATGTCTCTCACTTCCTCTATCCACCAAATCCCTCACCCCCAAACCACCCTTCTCACCCCTAAACCACACACGAAGGTGGATACTTTGATACCTGGGAGGGCACCCACACACCGTCTGCTGCCACTTCTAATGCCACATGCATCCTACTCCAACTTACCCCACCGCATTCATATGTATTGATAAACGAAACTCTGGTGGGAGAAATAAAGTGACCTGCGAAACAATCATTTTCACCCAGGAGCAGGTATACATTATACCAACCAAAATACTTTTCAAGTTGCTTACGTCATGCTTAGTTGACTCTCAGCATAGAAATGAAAAAAAAAACTGTCAACTCTCAGCGAAATTAATTCCCCCAGAGTAAATGGTTGAATTTCCACTTTTTTTCTTTCTCCCTTGTAGGTGATTGTTCCGACTCCATTTTCTCCCTGGAAAATACATAACCACAGCTCTGCTTCCCAGTTTCCGTGCAGAACTTTTGAAGCCTTGAAAATAAATGTTTTTGTCCTCTGGGATTTTCTCAATGTGATATTGCGGAATCTCCTCTGCCTCCAAATGTGCTTCTCCCTCTGCTTTCTGTCTTTGTTTATTACCCCTTTACCAGAAACATACAAGACCTTGATTCGTTTCTTTACATTGGCCGAAAATTATATTGTGCCTCATGAGGGCTTCAGAAATTACAAGCGACAGAGTGCGTTCACCAACCGGAGAGATTATTGGATTGCAAGAGAAAGCCACAGCGATGTCGTCAAACTCTGCAAATCAAGTTCACGCTTGAGTCCAAACAGTTCAAGTCGAGGGTTTTTGAGGCAGAAAGAGCAAAGAGACAGAACCTAACAGGAAGAGACAGTGGAAAGGGGGAAACACGCCAACAGCAATGTAGAGAGAGAACCGGGAGATGGGTAAAAGGGAGGAAAGAGAGCAAGGGGGGCACAGGGGGTAAATCAGCTGGAAACAAAGCTCATCAAGAAAAAAAGATGAAAAACACAGCAGGAAGAGAAGAAAACTAGGGAGGACACACGTGGAACAAACTACGAGCGGAAAATTTGACTGGCCGTGATGAAGTAAAATACCACAAGATTTTGTCCAATTACCGCTAAACGGAAGGTTTTGAAAGTGCCAAAAAGCGACTTGTATTCTACAGTGTCCAAGTATATAATTCAATGAAAATGAAATAAAGATTTTAAAGGTTGTAAAAATTAAAATCCCCGGAGGTTTGCCGCTGTTGATGCAGTGTCTTATACACCACCTTATTTAACATGTTGCGTTATTCATTTGTGCATGTTGTATGTGTCCTTTATGACATCATTAAAACAGTTCGTCTCCTGTTTGGAATCATTTTCAATTTTGTTTGACTGTCAGATGGGCAGAGTAAAAAAAATGGCACCTGTGTCGGAATGAAGCACTTCAAATTGGCATTTTCATATGAAATCGTTTAAGAAGCCTTTAGAATTACCCTTTAGAATTACGCTTTAGAATTACCCTTTAGACTTACCCTTTAGAATTACCCTTTAGAATTACCCTTTAGAATCACCATTTAGAATCACCATTTAGAATAACCCTTTAGAATTACCCTTTAGAATCACCATTTAGAATCACCCTTTAGAATTACCCTTTAGAATTACCCTTTTGAATTACCCTTTAGACTTACCCTTTAGAATTACCCTATAGAACCCCCTAGAATTACCCTTTAGAACCCACTAGAATCACCCTTTAGAACCCCCTAGAATTATCCTTTAGAACCCTCTAGAATTACCCTATAGAACCCCCTAGAATTACCCTTTATAACCCCCTAGAATTACTCTTTATAACCCCCGAGAATTAACCTTTAGAACCCTCTAGAATTACCCTATAGAACCCCCTAGAATTACCCTTTAGAACCCCCTAGAATTACCCTTTCGAATTACCTTTTAGAACTACCCTTTAGACTTACCCTTTAGAACTCTCTAGAATTACCTTTTAGAACCCCCTATAATTACCCTTAAAACCCACTAGAATTACCCGTTAGAACCTCCTAGAATTACCCTTTATAACCCCCTAGAATTAACCTTTAAAACCCCCACTAGAATTACCCGTTAGAACCTCCTAGAATTACCCTTTATAACCCCCTAGAATTAACCTTTAAAACCCCTAGAATTACCCTCTCAAATTACCCTTTGGACTAACCCTTTAGAACCCTCTAGAATTACGCTATAGAACCCCCTAGAATTACCCTTTATAACCCCCTAGAATTACCCTTTATAACCCCCTAGAATTACCCATTAGAACCCAAATAGAATCACACATTATAACCCTCTAGAATTACCCTTTAGAACACTCTAGAATCACACATTAGAACCCTTTAGAATTACATGTTAGAACCCTCTTGAATTACACTTTAGAACCTTCTAGAATTACCCTTTAGAACCCTCTAGAATTACACTTTAGAACCCTCTTGAATTACACTTTAGAACCTTCTAGAAATACCCTTTAGAACCCTCTAGAATTACACTTTAGAACCCCCTAGAATTACCCTTTAGAATGCTGTAGAATCACTCTTTAGAACCCTCTAGAATTACACTTTGGAACCCTCTTGAATTACACTTTAGAACCTTCTAGAATTGCCCATTCGAACCCAAATATAATTACACCTTAGAACCCCCTAGAATTACCCTTTAGAACCCTCTAGAATTACATTTTAGAATTATCCTCTAAAATTACCCTTTAGAACCCTCTAGAATTACACTTTAGAACCCCCTAGAATTACCCTTTAGAACCCTCTAGAATCACACATTAGAACCCTCTAGAATTACACTTTGGAACCCTCTTGAATTACACTTTAGAACCTTCTAGAATTGCCCATTCGAACCCAAATATAATTACACTTTAGAACCCCTTAGAATTACCCTTTAGAACCCTCTAGAATTACATTTTAGAATTATCCTCTAAAATTACCCTTTAGAACCCTCTAGAATTACATTTTAGAATTATCCTCTAAAATTAGCCTTTAGAACCCTCTAGAATTACACTTTAGAACCCTCTAGAATTACATTTTAGAACCCTTTAGAAAAACACATTAGAACCCTCTAGAATTACCCTTTAGAACCCTCTAGAATCACACATTAGAACCCTCTAGAATTACACTTTGGAACCCTCTTGAATTACACTTTAGAACCTAGAATTGCCCATTCGAACCCAAATATAATTACACTTTAGAACCCCCTAGAATTACCCTTTAGAACCCTCTAGAATTACATTTTAGAATTATCCTCTAAAATTACCCTTTAGAACCCTCTAGAATTACACTTTAGAACCCCCTAGAATTACCCTTTAGAACCCTCTAGAATTACATTTTAGAATTATCCTCTAAAATTAGCCTTTAGAACCCTCTAGAATTACACTTTAGGACCCTTTATAATTAAACACGGTGGTTAGAAAGGTTCTTCTACGTATTTGAAGGACAGACCAAGACAAATATTGAAGCAGCTTCACTGCTTAAAAATGATCTCACTCCTCTCTGCGCATGTGCGATCAGGACTACTTTCAAACGAAAGTACTGCTCAACTACAGGTTAGTTTTGATTCATGTTCCAATTTGTGTTTAAAATAGTCAGACCCCGACATTCTCCCCCGACAACCCCGACATGACTTGAGATGGTGGTGACCAGCTGTCTTGAAGACCTGGAGGGAAGAATGAGATTGAAGAGGGTATGGGAGGTGTTTCCACTGGCTGGAAAAAAAAAGAGGAATAAATGAATGGAGGTGAGCAGTGGTTCTGGATTTAGGCATTTTCACTAGGAGGGGGTTGCTGGTGGACCGCGTGTGTCCTGCACCTACCTGAGGGGGACAAAGCACGGCAAAGGCTGAGTGTGCAAGTCTTGACAAGGCGCCACCAGATTTTACAGGACTAGGGGTCCCGTTGGTCCATTGGACCAAATTTTTATTGGTCATCACCACCTTGTAGCATACCTGCCTGCTGGACTCGAGGGTTCTTTGGGTCCTCTGGGTCTTTTTGGTCCTCTGGGTCTTTTTGGTCCTCTTGGTATTTTGGGTCATTGGGGACTTTTGGGTCATCGGGGACTTTTGGGTCTTCTTGTTTTTTGGGGGGTCTTCTTGGTCTTTTGGATCCTCAGGGACTTTTGGGTCATCTAGGTCTTTTTGGTTCTCAGGGACTTTTGGGTCATCGGAGTATTCTGGGTCTTTTGAGGCCTTGGGGACTTTTGAGTCTTTTGGGTCCTCAGGAACTTTTGGGTCTTCTGGTTATTTTGTGTCCTCAGGGACTTTCGGGTCATCTGGGTGTTTTAGTGTTTTTGGGGTCTCAAGGATCTTAGGGGATAATCCTAAGGATCTTAGGATAATAGACGTACATAATTAATAGACACAAAAAGTATCTCACACACACACACACACACACACACACACACACACACACACACACACACACACACACACACACACACACACACACACACACACACACACCTCATCCATTTATAGTAGATGGAGACAAGTTCAAAAGCTCATTATTGTCATGAAAGTTGTTTTCTGACTCTCCAGAGAGTAGACACACTTGTTGCGACCTTTGTGATCTGAGCTTGTCTTCAGTTGGATATGCCTTCCAGGAGGAGAGCTCAAGTTGTTTTAAATTTAAAGCAACAGCCTCGCCACATGATTGAGTACCAAGAGGGGGAGGACGGGTACGATAAATTGAAGATGAGATGGGATGAATCTTTGCATAAGAGAGAGCAGGTTTCTGTGGAAGAATTCCCAGGCTGAATTAATATCAGTGGTGGTAGATTTCGGAGACCAGTCCTGATGATTTCGGAGACCAGTCCTTATGATTCCAAAACCAGTCCTTATGATTCCAAAACCAGTCCTGATGATTTCGGAGACCAGTCCTGATGATTTCGGAGACCAGTCCTGATGATTTCGGAGACCAGTCCTGATGATTTCGGAGACCAGTCCTGATGATTTCGGAGACCAGTCCTGATGATTTCGGAGACCAGTCCTGATGATTTCGGAGACCAGTCCTGATGATGTCGGAGACCAGTCCTGATGATTTCGGAGACCAGTCCTGTTGATTTCAGAGACCAGTCCTGATGATTTCGGAGACCAGTCCTGATGATTTCGGAGACCAGTCCTGATGATTTCGGAGACCAGTCCTGATGATTTCGGAGACCAGTCCTGATGATTTCGGAGACCAGTCCTGATGATTTCGGAGACCAGTCCTGATGATTTCGGAGACCAGTCCTGATGATTTCGGAGACCAGTCCTGATGATTTCGGAGACCAGTCCTGATGATGTCGGAGACCAGTCCTGATGATTTCGGAGACCAGTCCTGTTGATTTCAGAGACCAGTCCTGATGATTTCGGAGACCAGTCCTGATGATGTCAGAGACCAGTCCTGATAATTTCGGAGACCAGTCCTGTTGATTTCAGAGACCAGTCCTGATGATTTCAGAGACCAGTCCTGATGATTTCAGAGACCAGTCCTGATGATTTCAGAGACCAGTCCTGATGATTTCAAAGACCAGTCCTGATGATTTCGGAGACCAGTCTTGATGATTTCGGAGACCAGAACAGAAACAAATCTGGAACGGCTTACTTAGCTTTGGAAGCAGGTCATCTTGAGGAGGAGAAAAGCCAGAAACAGGAATCCTGAAAACATTGCCATTTCCTAATGAGAATTTACAATTTGACCATACCCATGCAATGACCACACTGATGAAAGTCATGCATTCAGATCTTCCATGGCCGTATTACATGGAATGCAAATGCTTAACAAACTGTACTGGTTCTTATATTGTTATCTCACAATCCATCACAGCATTTTCTTCCTTCTTGAGATAATTTTCCACGGTCTGGCAGATTAATGATTGCGGATTGCATCGCCTATGGTTGTACACACCATTATGGCATTCTCCATGGTTGATTTGGGGATGCCGAAGACAATTGCAATTGTGCTGATGGAAGTGCAGGGCACTCTTTGACAGTCGATTGGCATCGCTTCTTTTTTTTTTTTTGGGAGGATAGTGTAAGCTGTCATGTACTTCCCTTGCCATCAATCATGACATTACGTTGGATCATGTAGAATAATTAGTTATTGCAACAAAAGCCATAACAAACTCGAGGGTTGCGATCGGAGATCACTGATGGTTTCCGGTGTGGCCAACTCGTAATATTAGCCAATTGGTAGCATTTGAAATTTTGCGTCATAATGAAAGCAAACGTTTTTTTTTTCCCAAAAAGCAGAAAACCATGGACGTCGACTAAACACTTTATGCCTCCATCCAGTAATAAAAACACCGAATACCTCCCTCCTGGTACCATAATATTTGATAATTAAAAAAAACTGAAAATTAAATATTTGAAGAAAAAAAAACATTTTTGAGAATTAAAAAAATAACTAATAATAAATAAAATAAATGCTATATATATATATATATATAAATTGGAAAAAATTAAGTCATTGAAAATTAAATATTCGAAAATTGGGGAAAAAATAGAAAAATTAAATAATAATTAAAAATATAAGTAATCAAAAAATTATTCTTCAAAAAGTGGGACACACACACCAAGATTAAACAATGCCTCCCTCCTGGTACCATAATAATTGCTAATTAAAAAATTTGAAAATTAAAAAAAAGAAATTAAAAAATTTGAAAATTAAAAACAAAAACTAATATTAAAATTAAATAATTTAAAAATTAAAAATTGAAAAATATATAGTATATATATTGGAAAAAAATAAGTAATTGAAAATTAAATAAATGAAAATTGGGAACAAAATTGAAAAATTAAATAATAATTTAAAATATTAATCAGAAAAATTATTCTTCAAAATACGGAGCACACATCAAGACTAAACAAAGCCACCTCCCCTCCCCACCCCCCCCCCCTCCCCCCCGGAACCATAATAACTGATGATTTGAAGTTCTCGTGACATTTTGCTGGGTTTGCTACATGAGACATTTGTTTTTTAGCCACATCAACAATACAGGTTACGCTACTTGATGCAGAGTAATGCACTCTTGCTTCGCTGTGCTGCAGATTGAGCGTGTTGTGGAACCTATTTCGACATTAAAGTACCCATTGTAGTCTTAAATATGACATTTATTTATAAGGCACAGCTGACTTATGTTCTTGAAACAACCTGCAGGTAAGACGCTTGTAGGTGTGCACATGACAATCTCTGGTTTGTGGATCAAGCTGATGTCTTAAATTGTACAATAAAGATGGAAGGCAGTCCTTAGATAACGGAATGGGGCAATTAAGAAAAGTGTGACAGGGAACTTTCTAAACTATAAAGGTTCTCAGAAGTTTACTCGGAAGATGTTTTTAAAAGGTACAAGATGTTGGGTAAACGACTGAGAGAAAAAGCTTGTGATGTAATTTTCTTTCTGGTACACTTTTGACAATAGGAAATGGTACAAACTTCATGAGTAGAGAAACAGATATCAATCAATGCTTGGAAGATATAAATGGTGCGGGCAGCAAGGATTTGGGTTCAGGAATGAATGAAAATCTTTTTGGGGTCAAAGTCAATATCTCAAGATTGATTGCCAGATGCTAAAAATGAAATGGGAAGTAGTCATCAATAGCAGTAGTCATCCATAGCAGTAGTCATCGATAGCAGTAGTCATCAATAGCAGTAGTCATCCATAGCAGTAGTCATCGATAGCAGTAGTCATCAATCGCAGTAGTCATCAATAGCAGTCATCATCAATCGCAGTAGTCATCAATCGCAGTAGTCATCAATCGCAGTAGTCATCAATAGCAGTTGTCATCAATAGCAGTAGTCATCAATAGCAGTAGGCATCAATAGCAGTAGTCATCAATAGCAGTAGTCATCAATCGCAGTAGTCATCAATAGCAGTAGGCATCAATAGCAGTAGTCATCAATCGCAGTAGTCATCAATCGCAGTAGTCATCAATCGCAGTAGTCATCAATAGCAGTAGTCATCAATCGCAGTTGTCATCAATAGCAGTAGGCATCAATAGCAGTAGTCATCAATCGCAGTAGTCATCAATCGCAGTAGTCATCAATCGCAGTAGTCATCAATAGCAGTAGTCATCAATAGCAGGAGTCATCAATCGCAGTAGTCATCAATCGCAGTAGTCATCAATAGCAGTAGGCATCAATAGCAGTAGTCATCGATATCAGTAGTCATCGATATCAGTAGTCATCAATAGCAGTAGTCATCAATCGCAGTAGTCATCGATATCAGTAGTCATCAATAGCAGTAGTCATCAATAGCAGTAGTCATCAATCGCAGTAGTCATCAATAGCAGTAGGCATCAATAGCAGTAGTCATCAATCGCAGTAGTCATCAATCGCAGTAGTCATCAATCGCAGTAGTCATCAATAGCAGTAGTCATCAATCGCAGTTGTCATCAATAGCAGTAGGCATCAATAGCAGTAGTCATCAATAGCAGGAGTCATCAATCGCAGTAGTCATCAATCGCAGTAGTCATCAATCGCAGTAGTCATCCATAGCAGTAATCATAGATAGCAGTAATCATCCATAGCAGTAATCATAGATAGCAGTAATCATCCATAGCAGTAATCATCCATAGCAGTAATCATAGATAGCAGTAATCATCGATAGCAGAAGTCATCAATAGCAGTAGTCATCGATAGCAGTAATCATCGATAGCAGTAGTCATCGACAGCAGTAATCATCCATAGCAGTAATCATAGATAGCAGTAATCATCCATAGCAGTAGTCGTCAATAGCAGTAGTCATCAATAACAGTAGTCATCAATAACAGTAGTCATCAATAGCAGTCGTCATCAATAACAGTAGTCATCAATATCAGTCGTCATCAATATCAGTCGGCATCAATAGCAGTCGGCATCAATAGCAGTAATCATCAATAACAGTAATCATCAATAACAGTAGTCGTCAATAGCAGTAATCATCAATAACAGCAATCATCAATAACAGTAGTCGTCAATAGCAGTAATCATCAATAACAGTAATCATCAATAACAGTAGTCGTCAATAGCAGTAGTCATCTGCTATTGATCTGCTATTGGTGCATCTGCTAGCTGCACCACTAACAATACACCATGCTGTTTCTGCACCACTAACAATACACCATGCTGTTTCTGCACCACTAACAATACACCATGCTGTTTCTACACCACTAACAATACATCATGCTGTTTCTGCACCACTAACAATACACCATGCTGTTTCTGCACCACTAACAATACACCATGCTGTTTCTGCACCACCAACAATACACCATGCTGTTTCTGCACCACTAACAATACACCATGCTGTTTCTGCACCACTAACAATACACTATGCTGTTTCTGCACCACTAACAATACACCATGCTGTGTCTGCACCCCTAACAATACACTATGCTGTTTCTGCACCACTAACAATACACCATGCTGTGTCTGCACCCCTAACAATACACCATGCTGTTTCTGCACCACTAACAATACACCATGTCCATCGTCAATGGATTTCCTTGCAATTTATGAAAAAGTACATCAATGTCTCCTAAATTATTGAGAAGACATTGATGTACTTTTTTTTCTTTTTCTTTTTTAAAAAACAAAACTTTTTTTCCCCCCAAAAAAAATTCCTCCAAAAAAAAAAATTTCTTCTTCAAAAAAATTATTTTTCAAAAAAAGGATAATTTTTCAAAAATCATTTGACCTTTGCATATGACTGATTTATTAACTCTTCCATGAGCCTTATATGAATGTAATATATTCAATCCTCCCTGAGCATAAGTAAATTGATGGCATTGAACCGCAATGCAGATTTTGTCCAAATAAAATTAATCAATCCCAAGTAAAATTTCCCAATGGTCATTCGCAAAGGGCTTATACTAATGCAAATGATTTAGTATGGCATGCACAGAGCTGGTGGAGTGAAAAAGAAGAAATGCGAAATAAATCATGTTTGTGCGGCGTGACCTTTCGCTCCAGCAACCTTGGAAGTTTTCTTTGAAATCTCCAAAACCGGCAATTTGCTTGAAGAACATCAGTCCGATGGAGGATGGTTATTAACGGCAGATTGAAGGAACGCCACTGCAGTGAAATTTCAAACACAGTACAACAAACGGAACACACAGAAAAATAAACAGATGTGAAATCTGAAATCACTACATGCCTTTTCATCACGGTACAATAAAGCACATAAATCAACGTTTCACCTCTATACCCGAGGCTAATAAACTGTGAACCTGGCTTCAAAGATCTCCTATAATGCTTTGTTCAGTGTGGTCACTGGAAAACTAGGATTGACTATCATATAAATGTAAATTTGGAGTTCAAGCATATTTGCTTCAGCAGGCCCGGTCCAAGCAGTTACCTTCAGGGATTGAGCGCACGCGAAGAATAAATACAATACTGTGAGTACCTTCAAGTGTTATCCAGCAACAAGCAAATGAGTTTTGCAGTTAGCATTGTTTATAAACAATCTTGGCACATCCATATAATTGCACGATATTGAGGCTAATTACATGTTCAATTTTTAATACACAGTAAAATAATTAATATTATTCAATTGCGTGATATCTTTGAGAGTGAAAAAGTTTTTTGTTCTCAAGAATTCCTGAAGTTATTTTTTCATTAGCCATATGCCTGCATAGAAATTTTCTTAATATTAAGGGTAATTTAGATGCTGGATAATTCAATGGCGGAACGTTCGCAACAAGAAGAAGACATAATGCAGAGCACGATACTTGCAAACTCCGCCCCCCAAAAAAGATTGCCATTGATGCTGCAAATTGTCCATTTCATCAAGATTAAAATTAACGATCTTGATCAAAGCTTGGGTCAATAGGATTAATAGTGACGATTTTTTAGATGAAAATTGATGATTTTAGAAGTTTGACATAGAGTTGACCTTTGACCTCAAAATAGTTGGTTTTCCAATTCAGTGAGGCACTATGCAAATGCTGTTAAATTTTCAAGCCAATCGGATGAAAATTGATTATTTTTCAGATGAAAATTAATGATTTTGGAAGTTTGACCTTGAATTGACCTTTGACCTTTTGGCCTCTAAAATAGTTGGTTTCCCAATTCAGTGAGGCACTATACAAATGCTGTTAAATTTTCAAGCCAATCGGATGAAAATTGATTATTTTTCAGATGAAAATTGATGATTTTTGAAGTTTGACCTTGAGTTGACCTTTTGACCTCAAACATAGTTTGTTTCCTAATTCAGTGAGGCAATGCAAATGCTGTTCAATGTTCAAGTCAATCGGATGAAAATTGATGGGTTTTTTAGATGAAAATTGATGATTTTTGAAGTTTGACCTTGAGTTGACCTTTTGACCTCAAACATAGTTTGTTTCCTAATTCAGTGAGGCAATGCAAATGCTGTTCAATGTTCAAGTCAATCGGATGAAAATTGATGGGTTTTTTAGATGAAAATTGATGATTTTGGAAGTTTGACCTTGAGTTGACCTTTGACATTTTGACCTCAAAAATAGTTGGTTTCCCAATTTAGTGACACAATGTACAAATGCTGTTATTGACGAGTTGAGAAATTTGACCTCCAGGTGACCCTTGACCTTTGACTTCAAAATCAATAGGCTCCTCAATTGTGACGACCTCTATAACTTAGTGAAGTTTAATGTGACCTGTAGGCGAGTGAGTGAGACAGACAAACAGACAGACAGACAGACAGACAGACAGAATAACAAACGCAACCAACCAATATACTTGACAAATCTTCGATTTTGCAAGTAACAAAAATATTTCGACACGGAGTGCTTTATTGAGAATCAAAACCTACATTGCTCCAACTGCTTTTCAAGCACCTGCTGTTTTTTCGTTGTTGTTTTTTTTTGTATACAAGATCGAGGCTCGTGTAAGAGCTAACATTAATCACAAAAAGACAAACTGACACATAAAACATAAGATAAAGGGAGTGGGAGACAAGATGGGGAGAGAGAGGGCAGCACACAAGTACAACATTTGAGAGCAGGGACATCGGCAGATCTGTGGGAGGGAGAGGGCATGGGGGGAGGAGGCACGGGAAGGGGACGGGGGGGAGAGGTATAAACACATGGACACTGCTAGGACTTCCAGGAAAGAAGTCGGAATTTCAAAAAAGTGGATCTGGGGTGAATTAACGGGGGTAGAAGAGATCAAGGTTTTGGATGGGGGAAGACAAGAGATAGTGGTGAACAGCTGTTTTAAAGACCTCGAGGGAGGAGTGGGATTGAAGAGAGTGAGGGAGTTTGCTCCAGAGGCGGGAGAAAAGAGGAATTAAACAGTGACGATTAATTGAGAGTCTTGATTTTGGCAGTTCAACCATAAGAGGGTTGCTGGCAGATCTTGTGCGACCTTTAGGAATATTTGGGGGACAGAGCACAGACAGAGCTGGGGGAACAAGGCCGGAGAGGAGTCGTTAGAAGACAGAAAGACCACCAACCTGCCTGCGGTGAGTGAGTGAAAGGCCCTCAGAGTTAGCTTCATCGCGGGAGATTCCAATGATTCTGAAAGCTTTGGTTTCAACAGCGTGAAGCCGAGCTAGGTGTGAGGCAGGAGCACCAGCCCAGAGGGGAGAACAGTATTCCATTGAGCTGCGGATGAAAGCCTTGTATGTGGTGAGGAACTCAGGTGCGCCAAGGGAGGACTTCGCACGACGGATGATGCCCAGTCAGCGACTGGCTTTGGAGGCCACCTTGGAAATGTGGTTTTCCCAGGAAAGATCATGGCAGATAGTGAGACCCAAAAGCTTGAGTGACAGAAATTCTTGGAGAGGATTGTTGAGAAAGTAGATGGGAGGGTTTTCCAGACGATCTTTTTGGAGAGACAAAGTGAGAGTGTGAGATTTGTCAGGATTGAAAGACATGTTCCACTTGTTTGACCAGTCTGTGATGTTGTCCTGGTCTGCAGAGAGTTAGGAGGCTACTGACTGCCGATCTGAGGGATGAGGCATGGAGCGACAGACAGTGGAGTCATCAGCAAAGAGATAGAGAGGATTTTCCAGAGAGTCGGAGAGCTCATTGATGAAGACCAGAAAAAGCACAGGGCCCAGAACACTGCCTTGGGGAACTCCAGCCTGAACAGGAAGAGGAGATGAGAGAAACCCATTCAGGGCCACACGTTGACTATGACCAGAGAGGAAGTCCGCAAGCCATGCATGGAGATTTCCATGGATACCATAAGAGGAGAGTTTGGAGAGCAGAGCTGGGTGCCAGACCGTATCGAAGGCACATGAAATGTCAAGTGAGACAGCTCTGATTTCCTGTTTGGCATTCAAGACAGAGACAGATCAAGCCATTGGAGAAGAGGAAGGATTTGATGTCAGAAGCGATGATTGTTTCCATGACCTTGCTGATGATTGGGAGCAAGCTGATTGTTCTGTCATTGCAAGGATCTGTTGTTGCACATTTTTTGTGTAAAGCGGTTATGTTGGCTGATTTCCAAGCAGATGGCAGATGACCTTGAGCAAAAGAGAGGGTGAAGAGAACAGAGTGTGAGATAGAGTGGAAAGCAGGATTATAGGACCCATGGGCTGATGCAGTCTGGTCCAGTTGCAGAATCAGTCGAGGTTTGACAAAAACTTCTCCACCTTGTCAGGAGAGAAGGACAGAGTCCAGGAGCAGGGTTCGACTGTGAAAGGTGGGTACAGAGAGAGATGAGTTTGGGACACAAGAGTTTGAGGCAAACACGGAGTTGAGGCATTCGGCTTTGTCACGTGCGATGTCAACTGTGTGGCCGTTTGAGGTAAGGGATGGGATGGAGGGGGAACAAACACCAGAAACAGATTTGACCAGACGCCATCAGGATTTGGAAGAGCGAGACAGGTTTGAGAGTCGAGAGATATTGTTTCATGGCTCTCCTGATGGTAGACACACACTTGTTCCGAGCTTTGTGAAAGGAACTGAGATTTCCTTCAGTTGGACTAGCCTTCCATGAGGTGAAGGCAAGTTGCTTCATGGCAACTCCCTCACCACAAGGTTCAGTGTACCATGGACGGGAGGAAGGGTATGACAACTGAAGACGATATGGAATAAATCTGTGCATGAGAGAGAGCAGTTTGCTTTGGAAGAATTCCCAGGAAGAATTGATGTCAGAGGCAGTAGAGATGGGAGAACAGTCCACATGATTGATGGCTGCTTGAAGACCGTGCCAGCCAGCCTGAGTGAAATGCCAGACTCATCGGCGTTGATGAGGCTCTCTGAGAATGGCCAGAGAGATATTCACTTTAACAAGGAAATTATCAAAAGAACCGATTGGAGAAGAAGAAAAGCAGCAGACATTTGCAGGGAAGTTTGTCATAACCAAGTCCAGAAAAGAAGATACTCCATTGACTGAGATCCGGGTCGGGAAATTGACAGATTGTGTCAGTCCCAATGAGCCGCAGAAGTCCTTTGCTGAGGAGCCATGGCTGGTGAGAGAGGAACCCACACCCAGCCAGCTGGCATGATGACAGTTGAAGTCGCCACATATGAGGAAGAGAGAGTTGGGATGAGTTGAAAAAAGTTGGTCCATGTTGTCCGACAGAGAAATGTAAATGGAGTCATCACTGTTTGGAGGACGGTACAGAACACATATGAACAAAAGATGGGAGCGGAGGGGAAGCCGTAGCCAGAGGTACTCCTGGGGGTGAGGAGGAGAGAGAGGGCAGTGCAAGGAGAGTGAGGAAGAGAGTTTTTGATAAAGATGGCAACTCCACCACCAAGACGAGGCTCAAGTTTATCATACCGGAGGAGGGAGTAATCAGGGAGAGAGATTAAGGAATCAGAGACATCTTGAAGGAGGAAAGTTTATGTTAAGCAGATTACGTCTGGTTTGTCAGAAGCAACCTGAATGGAGAGATCAATCAGGTTTGAGCGAAGGCCCCGGATGTTTGAGATCCATACCATTAAGGAAGAGGGAGGGGGAGCATTGAGTACATGACAGGGGAAGGGAGGGGTAGGGTCAGACGAGGGGTAAGAGGGGGAGGTAGGGAGAGCTGTTGATAGTGTGTCAGAGATTGCAGAAGAGTTAGGAGAAAGGGAAGGATGAGAAGGGCAAAAGGTTTGATGGTGATGGGAAGAGGCACAGTGAGGTGTTGTTTGAGGGGGGGCAGAGTCGAAGGTTGTCGGAGGTGGAGGTATGTGACGGAAGGGAGAGGAAGTGGGGAGGAGGAAGCTTTGAGGAGGAGGTCATTGGGGAGAGATTTGGAGAGAGATAGTAGGGGGGGGGGGGAAGATTTGAAGGGGAGGGGTGGGGGGGGAGTTTTGAATGGGATGGGTGAGGGGGAAGTTTAGGAGGGGAGTTTAGAAAGTGGACGATTAATGAAAAACGAACATTTATTACAACCGGTCCTTAACCCTTTGAGTACGGATAACGTCTAGTGCCGCAACCAGCGAAAAAGTTTTGTGTTCGGATGACGTTACTACACGTCATCGACAATACCTATAAATAGATCGTCAGTCCGTGGTTGCATTCCCGTACCAAAATGCCAAATGAATCCCGTACCGGGGGTATTTTTATCAAAAAAAAATCCCGTACTCAAAGGGTTAAAACGCAAATCAAAAAACATTTCGTCCAATGAACACAAAATTCACGACGTGCGGCGTCACACTCCCGCAGCAGGCATTACCTTCACCCTGGAAGGCGTTCATGGTGCCGGGTCCAGCTGCGTGCCACGTCCAATGCATGTCGAACGCCGTCCTTCTCGTTGGCGAAGCCTCCGGTCTCATTCGAAGAAAGAAACCCTTGGTAGAAAATCCCAGTTACCAGCAGAATCCTTTTTTAAGCGGACAGTGTTGTGAACGGGCAGTGATGGATGCCACGACAAAGC
>NC_136268.1:150215000-150345000 GCF_964187855.1 Myxine glutinosa
CCCAATGGTGCCGGGGTCCATTAAAAAACCTTTTGTATCAATTTTTTGGGGGTTCAACCATATATTGAACCCTCTAATATGTTTTATACCTCTCCCACCCCCCCCCCCCAAGCCCTCTCCCTCCCACAGTTCTCTCGATGTCCCTGCTCTCAAATGTTGTGTTTGTGTCCTTCCCCCTCTCTCCTCATCTTGTCTAGCGCTCCCCTTATTTTCTGTTTTATGTGTCGGTTTGACTTCTTGTGTGATTAATGCTCGCTCTTTCACGAGCCTCGATCTTGTATACAAAAAAAAAAAAAAGAAAAAAAAAAAGAAGGTCTAACAGGGTCCAGCCTTTTATGTCGAGTTACCTCGTGGTGACATAATTACCTCAGCTAAGGTCCGTGCCCTCATCGTTCACCCGACTTCCAACTACTACGGCCGAGCGAACAGTGAGTGAACTCTGGCACCGACACAGTGGGGCAGAACTCCGGCTATCCTTTACGTACACACTATGTCGGATCAATGAAAGAAAGGACGAGAACAAAAGAGATTGGAAAATGCACAATTATTTATTTACCAAAGAAGCAATCAAAAGTCTTTTATTCACACAGAAAAATCAAGGCAAAAGTTAATGGATCTACCGCCAATGCAAGCTTAGTCCAAAAGGCACAAAAGAGCAGACGTCGACTTACCCCGAGCACGTATTCTTATGCAGGCTTAACACACACACACACACAGAGACATGGTACCGTCATTCATTCCACGAAGAAGAAGAAGAAGAAGAAGAAGAAGAAGAAGAAGCAGAGGAAGAAGAAGAAGAAGAGAGAAATAATAACATTACGAAAGATGTAGTTTGGGGTATGGTGATGACTTCCCGTAGGCCAGGGTTGTGTCAGGCCAAATAATATAAGTGGGGGTGGAGGGAGGTGATGGGGGGGGGGGGGGGGGGGTTATCATTGGGGAGAATGTGAGTTGGAGTGTCAATGTGGTGCCAGAAGTATGTGGTGCAAGTGTGGTGGGACTTTGCGGTGTGCTAGGGTCTCCATGGCATCACTGCGCCCTCACTTTGTGATCTCCTCGCTCCGGACCCAGCACAGTCAGACCCCGACCCAGCACGAGACTTGTCCTGGATCCAGCGCAGATTGTTCAGGCAGGAGATTCTTCGAGCAGGCAGTGCTCACACTGATGCATCCCTGGCGCACAAACAGCCACAAACCAGCCACGTTCTGCACTTTATCCTTTTTACGTGAGGCATGGCTTTGAGGGGAGTACAGTCCATGTGAGCATTTTTCCCATTGGTGCGCGTCCGATCGGGGCGGGTCCCACAATGCAGCTTGTGGAAAATCCCATGTTGCTGTGGAGGCTTTCGACGCAGCCATGGTCACACCTGCCCCTCATGCACACGAGCAGCGTGGGAAAGCCCTCAGCCCCCCCCCCCCCCTCACGCACAATTGTTCCTTTGTACAGTGCGTATGACGAATGTACAGTTCCTTGCACTTGGCGTGTTTGAGAAGCGTTGTTCCGTGTGGCGAATGCAGAGGTGCAGAGGTAACCTGACCGATCCGGAGTATTCATCGTTACTAATATGGGAATCGTTTGCCCGTGCGGGTTCCAACAGAGGTTGGGGAATTGCAACAATAAAAGAGTGAAGAGTCGGATGAACAAGTAAGTAGATTGAAGGATAAGAATAAACTGAGTGCGGAGTTGTAGGAAGGACCGATGGGGTGAAGGAGGGTTGATGAATTGAGGTTGGGTGAATTGCGGCTTGGTGAAGCACACCGATGGGGGATTGTGGGAACGGACCGATAGGGGATTGAGAGAAAGAGATTTCTGGAAAGGACGAATGGGGGATTGTTTGTTGGAAGGGACTAATGGGGGATTGTGGGAACGGACTGATGGGGGATTGAGGGAAAGATATTTCTGGAAAGGACCAATGAGGGATTGTTGGAACAGGGAATTGTTGGAACAATGCCAGGGAATTGTTGGAAGGGACCAATGGGGGATTGTGGGAATGGATGGATGGGGGATTGTGGGAATGGACCGATAGGGGATTGAGAGAAAGAGATTTCTGGAAAGGACCAATGGGGGATTATTGGAACGGACCAATGGGGGATTGTGGGAACGGACTGATGGGGGATTGAGGGAAAGATATTTCTGGAAAGGACCAATGAGGGATTGTTGGAACAGGGAATTGTTGGAACAATGCCAGGGAATTGTTGGAAGGGACCAATGGGGGATTGTTGGAACGGACCAATGGGGGATTGTTGGAACGGACGGATGGGGGATTGTGGGAACGGACCGATAGGGGATTGTTGGAACGGACGGATGGGGGATTGTGGGAACGGACCAATGGGGGATTGTGGGAATGGACTGATAGGGGGTTGAGGGAAAGATATTTCTGGAAAGGACCAATGAGGGATTGTTGGAACAGGGAATTGTTGGAACAATGCCAGGGAATTGTTGGAAGGGACCAATGGGGGATTGTGGGAATGGACCGATAGGGGAGTGAGAGAAAGATATTTCTAGAAAGGAACAATGAGGGATTGTTGGAACGGACCAATGGGGATTGTTGGAACGGACGGATGGGGGATTGTGGGAACGGACCGATAGGGGATTGAGAGAAAGAGATTTCTGGAACAGACTAATGGGGGATTGTTGGAACAACTGATGGTGGATTGAAAGAAAGAGATAGTTGGAAGTTGGGAGACATCACACCAGGAATACATAGACTATTCTAACATCAACACACATTCCCATACCAAAACCTCACCACAATGGGCACAGACTATTGAAGTCTACCCTCACACAGACTGCAGAAAGAAGTATCTGGGGATTTCTACGGTGTACATGAATGTGCATGCCCGGGATACATTTCCCAAAACCGCAAAAATATACACACACACACACACATCATTCACACGTTGCGGGTGTGGTGTAATGGCGGCTGCTTGTGTCGAGCTAACCTTCCAAGTTTGAGGAACCGGAAGTTGGCGGTCTGGATGAGTGTTCGCCATGTGGTGCCACACTCTACCTGAAGGATGGCAGTACCTTTCATGGGGAGATAATCGGTGCGAAGCACGGGGCTGGAAAGACGGTACGTTGCTGAAGTCGGATTTGCTGGGTGATCACGAGCTGCTTTGCCGAATGCTGCAGGTTTGCAGGTTTCTCTGCAGCTCTTTGTATGGTGGAAAAACATCATCCAATCCTCCTGGACCGGAGGTACCACTCCATCGTCCTTGATGGGTCGGATACTTGCTCATTCAAGTTTGTCACGCCGAGCCTCGAGGGGCTGTTGTGGATTCAGTCACGGCTGACGTCATCGTCGTGATTACGTAGTTCGCTTTTCCTGGGACACCACAGGCCTTCCACTCGTGTACCACATCGTATGGTCCTCTACCATACTGTACGTTACAGTACTGTATGGTGCACTGTGACCTGAGATCATACAGTGAACCCCTCTGTATCCGTACGAGTCATTCCAAGAGAGGTTCTCCCTCAGACCGCGGGTGCCTGGGCGACTCACTCGAGCATATGGAGTGTGGATCATGCATGTGGTATTCACTCTCCACCAAGAACTTTCGACATCGCTGTTCGTGTTCATTTATGATGATTAGACTGTAAAAACTTTGTAATACACCCCTGTGGTACTGTGCACACACGACTCGATTGCCAGAGAGGTAGGCCACAACACGTTGGTACAACAAAGAGTCTTTATTCAAAGCTCGCACTTCAGCACTGGGCGGGCTCGAGCTTAAAGCCCGCATATATGTCCCGAGGCCACGCCTTGCCCCCGGGTGTGGCCGATCGGCCGATAGGCGGGGCATGCATTACAGTTCCCCACCTGGACGTTCGCGCCACCTGCTGGTGCGCTGGATTCGTATACCTTGCTTGTGTCCGCCACACGCGCCCCCCCAGAATTCCCGCGCACCTGAAGGGTGAGTTTGCGGGGAAGCCGGATGACCCGGCCGAAACGCCCCCTGGCGATGCGTGCAGGGCTGGGGGGTAGCGGGACGGCGGGGCTGGGGGTCTGACCGCCGGGGGGCGGCCTCGACGCGGAGGCAGAGCTGCCTGCCGGGGGTGGTCCAGATCGAGGTGGGCCGGCTTGAGGCGGTCCATGGGGACACGATCCGGGGCACCGCTGATGTCGATGGTGAAATATTTGTCCCCGGTCTCCAGCACGCGGAAGGGCCCGTCGTACGGGGGCCGTAGCGGTGCCAGGTGGGTGTCGTGCCGGACGAAGACGTACTCCGCTGTGCGAAGCTCCGGGGCGACGTGGGAAGACGGGCAACCGTGGTGTGCCGTCGGCACCGGGGCGAACCTCCGGGTGGTCTCCTGCAGGGTGGAGCGCTGTTCCGCCGCGGACCAAGGAGCCGTGGAGTCGGGGATAAATTCGCCCGAGATGTCCGAGGGAGCACCGAACCGGGCAACCTAAGTGGCGATGAAGGCGTGTGCCACATCAGCCACAGACGTCGCCGCCAATGGCACAGCCTCCGGCCACCATGTGGTGCGGTCCACCATGGTGAGGAGGTGTGTGAACCCTCGCGAGGGGGGCAGAGGTCCCACCAAGGCGACGTGAACGTGGTCGAACCGACGCTCGGGCACCGTAAACGGGGCCAACGGGGCCTGGGTGTGGCGGTGGACCTTTGCGCGCTGGCACGCGAGGCACGTCCTGGCCCAGTCGCGGACGTCCTTCCTGAGGCCATGCCAGACGAACTTCACTGCGACGAGCTTCTGGGATGCCTTCGCGCACGGGTGGGACAGGCCGTGGATGGCATCGAAAACTGGGCGCCGCCAGTCAGCGGGCACGATGGGGCGAGGCCGGCCGAGGGAGACTTCGCATAGGAGGGCCGCGCCCGCGGCGTCGAACGGCACCTTGGTGACGCGGAGGCCCGTGATGGCGGTCCGCAAGGCCTGGACGCCAGGGTCGGCGTTCTGGTCCTCCGCCATCCGGGTATAGTCGACCCCGAGGTGGACCGCGTGCACGACGGACCGGGAAAGGCAATCCGCCACCGGGTTGTCTTTACCCGCCACGTGACGGATGTCCGTCGTGTACTCGGACACGGCAGAGAGGTGACGCTGCTGCCGTGCCGACCATGGCTCGGCGACCTTGGCCATCGCGAACACAAGGGGCTTGTGGTCGACGAAAGCCGTGAACGGGCGGCCCTCGAGCAGATGGCGGAAGTGTCGGACCGCCAGGTGGAGCCCTAGCAGCTCGCGGTCGAAGGTGCTATAGCGGCGTTCGTGCGGGTGAAGCTGCCGGCTAAAAAACGCTAGCGGCTGCCAAGCACCACGCATCCACTGCTCGTGCACCGCGCCCACCGCGTAGTCCGACCCGTTGGTGGTGAGGGCGATCGGTGCATCGGGCGCCGGGTGCGCCAGCATGGTGGCGTTGGCCAGGGCCAGCTTTGCGCCCGCAAACGCCGTGGCCATCGGCTCCGACCAGGCGACGTCACCTTTGCCCAGCTTGCCCCGGAGGGCCTCGTGCAGGGGGTGGAGGAGCTGGGCGACGTGGGGCACGAAGCGGTGGTAAAAATTTACCATGCCCAGGAATTCCTGGAGCCCCTTGATTGTGCGGGGGCGAGGGAAATCCCTGACCGCCTCCACCTTGGCCGGTAAAGGGACGGCCCCATGCCTGGTGATGCGGTGCCCCAAGAAGTCGATGATGGCGACTCCGAAACGGCACTTTGCGGGGTTGATGATTAGGCCATGCTGGCCCAGGCGTTCGAAAAGTGTGCGGAGGTGGAGCAGGTGCTCCTCCTGGGACGCGCTCGCGACTAGGATGTTGTCCAGGTAGACGAAGAGGAAAGGTAAGTCGCGCAAGACGCTGTCCATAAGCCGTTGGAACGCCTGGGCCGCATTCTTCAACCCGAAAGGCATTCTCAGGAACGCAAAGAGGCCGAAAGGGGTGATGACGGCCGTCTTCGGGACATCGCCCGGTTGTACAGGGACCTGGTGGTAGCCCCGGATGAGGTCCACCTTGGAAAACACGGTCGTGTTTGCCAACCGGGTGGAAAAGTCCTGGATATGCGGGACCGGGTAGCGGTCGGGGGTGGTGGCATCATTGAGCTGGCGGTAGTCCCTGCACGGCCGCCATCCCCCGCCGGGCTTCGACACAATGTGCAGAGGGGAAGCCCAAGTGCTGTTGAAGCGCCGTACGATCCCCAGCCGCTCCAGCGTGGCGAACTCTGCTTTCGCCACCGTGAGCTTCGTGGGTTCGAGTCGGCGTGCCCGGGCGTAGACCGGCGGCCCGACTGTGGGTATATGGTGCTCCACCCCGTGTTTAACGGCCACCGCTGAGAAGGTGGGCCGCGTGAGGGCCGGGAAACTGGCTAGGAGGCGGGTAAAGTCGTCCGCTGCCGGAAGCGTGCAAACTAAACTCGCCGGGATGGAACCTTCCAGCAAGTCGCTTGGCAAGCCGCTCGGTGATCCGCTCAGCGAGCCGCTCAACGAGCCGCTCAGCGAACAAGCGAGCGAGCTGAAGGTTTCGGCCTGGACGAGCCGTCTGCGCTTCACGTCGACCAACAGCCCATTCGCACAGAGGAAGTCCGCACCGAGCAGTGCCATTGGCACGCTGGCGGCGACGAACGACCATTGAAAGCGCTGCCCTCCGAACCGCAGTGAGAGGCAACGCTTCCCGAATGTGCGGATGGGTGTACCGTTGGCGGCAAGCAAAGCGGGGCCCCGGCCCGCGGTTTGCTTGTCGGACGCGGAGGCGGGGAGGATGCTTACCTGCACTCCTGTGTCGCAAAGGAAACGGTGCCTGGACAAGGTGTCCGTGATGAAAAGGAGGCTGCCGGAATGGCCGACGCTCATGGCCGCAAGTGAGCGCCGGTCGTTTCCCAACCCGTCAAAAGAGCACGGCGGGCGACACGTTTTAGCCTGGCGGCCGAACCTGGCATGGTAGTAGCACCAGGTTTGCGGCGGTAACGGCCGCGGCGGCCGTGCCGGCGGCGGCGGCGGTAGTGGACGGGGCGTAGCATCGGCCACGAGGGAAGTCGGGAGCGCTGGAGCCTCCGCGCCAGGATCCCCTATGGCAGCACCGTACACCGACCGCGTGTCGCAGGCCGGAAAATACTTGTCGGCCTCTCCAGCCAGGGCGCGGGGTTCCTTTATTTTGGAACCGGCCAGCGCGAGGCGTACCTGTGCAGGTAGCTGGCGTAGGAAAAGCGCCCGGAATAAGAAATCCAGGGGCTGGTCTCCAAGCAGGGACAGCATGGAATCCATCCGGATGGATGGTCGTGTGTCGCCGAGGGCGGGAAGGTCCAGGAGGCGGTCGGCCCGTTCGATCTCCGTGAGCCCGAACGTGGCGATGAGGAGACGTTTGAGCGCCTCATACTTGTTGTCACCCGGCGGGCGCCGAAGGAAGGACACGACTCGGGCAGCAGTGCCGGGCCCGAGGGCGGCGACCACGTGGTAGTACCGGGTCTCGTCCGCCGTTGTGCCTCGGAGTTGGAATTGAGCTTCGGCTTGCAAAAACCAAACGTCGGCTTGCGCTTCCCAAAACTCTGGGAGTTTGACTGCGACGGCGTTGGTAGCCATGGCGCGTTCGGTGGTCAGCAAAGGCTGAACCAATCGGGGTCACCAGTGTGGTGCTGCGCACACACGACTCGATTGCCAGAGAGGTAGGCCACAACGCGTTGGTACAACAAAGAGTCTTTATTCAAAGCTCGCACTTCAGCACTGGGCGGGCTCGAGCTTAGAGCCCGCATATATGTCCCGAGGCCACGCCTTGCCCCCGGGCATGGCCGATCGGCCGATAGGCGGGGCATGCATTACAGTTCCCCGCCTGGATATTCGCGCCACCAGCTGGTGCGCTGAATTATTGTCCCTTGTGTCCGCCACACCCCAACTATTTATTTTAATGTTTTTGTAAAGTGCACAGAGGATATTTAATTATCACCATGTGCTATATAAACTTAGATTTTATTGTTATTATTTTATTATATACACTAGACTAGTGTGACTCGGCGCGCTCCGCATTCCTCACCACACGTCGTTTCAGAGGTATAGGCATCTTTGACCATTTTGGTGTCTTTTGGGTCTTCATGGTGTTTTGGGTCTTCAGGGCCATTTCGGTCTTCAAGGTATTTTGGATCCTCTGGGCCTTTAAGGGTATTTGGGGTCTTTGGCATGTTTTGGGTCTTCAGGGGGGCTTTTGGTCCTTAATGGTCTTTTGTTTACTCTGGGTCTTTCAGGTATTTTGGTTATTCGGGGTATTTAACAGTATTTGGGGTCTAAAGGGTCTTTAAGGGTCTTTCGGTTTTTCAGTCTCTTCAGGGGGCTTTTGGTCCTCAAGGGTCTTTTGTTTCCTCTGGGTCTTTAAGGGTCTTTCAGGTATTTTGGTTATTCAGGGTATTTAAGGGTCTTTTGGGTCTAAAGGGTATTTAAGGGTCTTTGGGGTCTTCAGGGTGTTTTGGATTTTCAGGATGTTTTGGGTCTTCTGGGTATTTTGGTCTTCGTGGTGTTTTGGGTCTTCTGGGTCTTTTTGGGTCCTTGGGGTCTTTTGGGTTTTGGTGTGTTTTGGGTCTTCGGGGTGTTTTAGGTCTTCGGGGTATTTTGGGTCTTCAGGGTCTTTGGGGTCTTGTGGGTCTTTAGGGTCTTCAATGTATTTTGGGTCTTCAGTGTCTTTGGGGTCTTGGGGGTCTTTTGGGTCTTTGGTGTCTTCAGGGACTTTTGGGTCTTAAGGGTATTTTGGTTCCTCTGGGTATTTAAGGGTCTTTGGGGTCTTCAAGGTGTTTTGGGTCTTCAGGGTATTTAAGGGTATATTGGGTCTTTGGGGACTTCGGGGTATTTTTGGTCTTTGGTGTCTTCAGGGGCTTTGGGTCTGAAGGGTCTTTGGGTTCATCTTGGTCTTTGGGTATTTTTGGGTCTTTGGGTCTTTGGGGTGTTTTGGGTCTTTGGGGTCTTAAGGGTCTTTTGGGTCTTTTGTGTCTTTGGGGTCTTTTGGGCCTTCGGCGCCATTTGTGTCTTCAGGGTCTTTTGGATCCTCTGGCCCTTTAAGGGTATTTTGGGTCTTTAGGGTGTTTTGGGTCTTCAGGGTCTTTGGAGTCTTCGGGGTCTTCATGGTCTTTTGGGTCTTCAGGGTATTTAAGGGTCTTTGTGGTCTTCGGGGTGTTTTGGGTCTTCAGGGTGTTTTGGGTCTTCAGGGTATTTAAGGGTCTTTGTGGTCTTCGGGGTGTTTTGGGTCTTCAGGGTGTTTTGGGTCTTCAGGGTGTTTTGGGGTGTTCAGGGTGTTTTGGATCTCCGGGGTCTTCGGGTTATTTTGGGTCTTCAGGGTGTTTTGGGTATTCGGGTGTCTTCGGGCCATTTGGGTCTTCAGGGTCTTTTCGAGCCTCAGGGCCTTCAAGGGTATTTTGGGTCTTTGGGGTGTTTTGGGTATTCGGAGTCTTTGGGTTCTTCGGGGTATTTGGGGACTTTAAGGGTATTTTGGGTCTTCACGGGTGTTGGTGGTCTTTTATTTTATTTTTATTTTTTTTGTATACAAGATCGAGGCTCATGAAAGATCTAATATTCATCACACAAAAAATCAAACAGACTCACAAAACATATAATAAAGGTAGCAGCAGACAAATGGGGAGAGAAGGGGAAGCACAAACACAACATTTGAGAGCAGGGACATCGGGAAATCTGTGAGAGGGAGAGGGCTTGGGGGAGGAGGCGTGGGAAGGGGAGGGGGGGGGGGCGTGGGAGAAGTATAAAACACAAGGACACTGCAAGGACTTCCAGGAAAGAAGTTGGTATTTCAAAAAAGTTGATCTGGGGTGAAATTAGCGGGGGTAGAAAAGATCAAGGATTTGGATGGGGGAAGATAAGATATGGTGGTGAACAGCTCTTTTAAAGACCTGGATGGAGGAGTGGGATTCAAGAGAGTGAGGGAGTTTGTTCCAGAGGTGGGAGAAAAGAGGAATGAAGGAGTGAAGGTGAGCAGAGAGTCTTGATTTTGGCAGTTTAACCATAAGAGGGTTGCAGGCAGATCTTGTGCGACCTGTAGGAATATTTGGGGGACAGAGCCCAGAGAGAGCTGGAGGAGCATTGCCGGAGAGGATTCGGTAGAAGACAGAAAGACCACCAACCTGCCTGCATTGAGTAAGTGAAAGGCCCTCGGAGTTAGCTTCATCGCGGGAGATTCCAATGATTCTGAAAGCTTTGGTTTCAACAGTGTGAAGCCGTGCTCGATGTGAGGCAGGAGCACAGGCCCAGAGGGGAGAACAGTATTCCATTGAGCTGCAGATGAAAGCCTTGTATGTGGTGAGGAGCTCAGGTGTGCCAAGGAAGGACTTCACACGACAGAGGATGCCCAGTCGGCGACTCACTTTGGAGGCCAGATTGGAAATGTGGTTTTCTCAGGAAAGATCATGGCAGATAGTGAGACCCAAAAGCATGAGTGACAGAACTTCTTCGAGAGGATTGTTCAGAAAGTAGATGGGAGGGTTGTCCAGTTGGTTTTTCGGTGAGACAGAGTAAGAGTGTGAGATTTGTCAGGATTGAAAGACATGTTCCACTTGTTTGACCAGTCTTTGATTTTGTCCAGGTCTGCAAAGAGTGAGGAGGCTGCAGACTGCCGATCTGAGGGATGAGGAATGGAGCTGCAGAGAGTGGAGTCATCAGCAAAGAGGTAGAGAGAATTTTCAAGAGAGTCAGAGAGATCATTGATAAAAAAAAACAAAAAAAATAACCACCTTTAGAGGCCATTTTTCCCCGCAAGCGGGGGTTGGCCTTTTTCGGGAACCGTGGTTGTTGTTGTTTTTCGGTCCCCTTTTTGAAGCAATGTTTTACGGCCGGATGCCCTTCCTGACGCCAACCCTTTTTGCCGCCTTTAACGACAAACAGGGAATTACCAGTGAACTGGTCCTCAATTAGCCGACCTCTGAAGGATGACAGGCTGAGTCAACCCCCCTGGCGTTAATTCAGCGATCGACCGGGATTCGAACCCAGGATCCTAAGCTGACACCCTAGCCGCTAGCCCAACACCAGGGATTGAGAGTGTGAACCTCAGGGGATGAACCTCAGAGAGATCATTGATGAAGACCAGAAATAGCACAGGGCCCAGAACACTGCCTTGGGGAACTCCAGTCTGAACAGTAAAGGGAGATGAGAGAAACCCATTTAGGGCCACACGTTGACTACGACTGGAGATGAAGTCCGCAAGCCATGCGTGGAGATTTCCATGGATACCATAGGAGGAGATTTTGGTGAGCAGAGCGGGGTGCCAGACCGTATCGAAGGCAAATGATATGTCAAGGGAGACAGCTCTAATTTCCTGTTTGGCATTGAGGACCTCCATCCATTGTTGAGACAGCAGAAGCAGCATGTCCAGAGTAGAGTGACCTGGTCTGAAACCAAATTGATGGTCAGAGATCAAGCCATTGAAGAAGAGGAAAGATCTGATATCCGAAGTAATGATGGATTCCATGACTTTGCTGATAATTGGGAGAAGGCTGATAAGTCTGTCGTTGCAAGGATCTGTTTTTGCACCTTTTTATGTAAAGCGGTGATGTTGGCTGATTCCCAAGCTGATGGCAGATGACATTGAGCAAAAGAGAGGGTGAAGAGAACAGAGAGAGGGAGTGAAAGAGCGGCAGAGCAGGATTTTAGGACCCGTGAGCTGATGCCGTCAGGTCCAGTTGCAGAATCAGAGTCGAGGGTTGACAGAAACTTCTCCACCTTGTCAGGAGGGAAGGACACCGAGTCCAGGAGCAGCTGGGTATGACTGGGTACGGTGGGTACAGAGAGGGATGGGTTTGGGACACAAGATTTAGAGGCAAGCAAAGAGTTGAGGCATTGAGCTTTTTCACGAGCGGAGTCAGCTGTGTCGCCATTTGAGGTAATGGAGGGGGCACAAACACCAGAAACAGATTTGTCCAGACGCCACCAGGATTTGGAAGAGGGAGACAGGTTTGAGAGTCCAGTCTTGAAAGAGGAGAGATATTGTTTCCTGGCTCTCCTGAGGGTGGACACACACTTGTTTCGGGCTTTGTGAAAGGAAATGAGATTTTATTCCGATGGATTTGCTTTCCAGGAGGCGAAGGCAAGTTGTTTCTGGGCAACTGCCTCACCACAAGATTCCGTTAACCATGGACGTGAGGAAGGGTATGACAACTGAAGACGAGATGGGATAAATCTGTGCATGAGAGAGAGCAATTTACTTTGGAAGAATTCCCAGGATGAGTTGATGTCAGAGGTGATAGAGATGGGAGACCAGTCCAGATGATTGATGGCTGCTTGAAGAACGTGCCAGTTGGCCTGAGTGAAATTCCAGACTCGTCGACGCTGAGGAGGCTCTCTGAGAATGGTCAGAGAGATGTCCACTTTAACAAGCACATGACCAGATGAGCCGATTGGAGCAGAAGAAGAGCAGCAGATATTTGCAGGGAAGTTTGTCATAACCAAGTCCAGAAGAGAAGATGCTCCATTGACTGAGATCCGGGTCGGGAAATTGACAGATTTTGTCAGTCCCAGTGAGTCGCAGAAGTCCTTTGCTGAGGAGCCATGGCTGGTGAGAGAGGTACCCACACCCAGCCAACTGGCATGGTGACAATTGAAATCACCACATATGAGGAAGAGAGAGTTGGGATGAGTAGATAGAAGTTGGTCTATATTATCAGACAGCGAGATGTAGATGGAGTCATCACTGTTTGGTGGACGGTACAACACACATATGAACAAAAGGTTGGAGTGAAGGGGAAGCCGTAGCCAGAGGTACTCCTGGGCGTGAGGTGGAGAGAGGGCAGTACAGGGCAAGAGAGGAAGAGGGTTTTTGATAAAGATAGCAACCCCACCTCCAGGACGAGGCTCAGGTCTATCATACCTGAGGAGGGAGTAACCCGGGAGAGATATTAAGGAATCAGAGACATCATGAAGGAGGAAAGTTTCTGTTCAGCAGATCAAGTCTGGTTTGTCAGAAGCAACCTGTATGGAGAGATCAGTCAAGTTTGAGTGAAGGCCCCAGATGTTTGAGGTCCATACCATTAAGGAAGAGGGAGGGGGAGCATCGGGTGCAGGACAGGGGAGGGGAGGTGTAGTGTAAGATAAGGAAGAGGAGGAGGTAGGGAGATCTGTTGATGGTGTCAGAGATTGCAGAATAGCTCGCAGAAAGGGAAGGATGGGGTGGACAAAAGGTTTGATGGTGATTGGGTGAGGCACAGTGAGGTGTTATTTGAGGGGGGTCAGAGCGAGGAAGAGGGTTGGGGGGGAGATGGAGGTGAGAGTTGGAAGGGGGCAGAAGCAGGGAGGATGCTTTGAGGAGGAGGGGTGAGAGGGGGGAAATGGAGAAAAAATGAGGGTGGGGAGATTATAAGGGGATGGGCGAGGGGGGAGTTTTTGAGGGGAGGGGTTAGGGGGGAGTTTAGGAGGGAAGGGGCAAGGGGGGGATTTCAAAGGGATGGGCGATGCGGGAGATTTGGAGGGGAGGGGTGGGGGTGGAGTTTAGGAGGGGAGGGGCGAGGTGGAGTCTAGGAGGGGAGGTGTGAGTTTAGGAGGGAAGGGGCAAAGGGGGAGATTTGAAAGGGATGGGTGATGGGGAAGATTTGAGATGGATTTTTTTTTGGAATGAATAGATTTGGTGAGCAAGTCGAAAGCAACCTTTTGAAGAAGAAGAAGAAAAAAAAAAAGTGTTATAATATACGACAGAATACAGCACTTCAGGGGAAAGTTGAAACATTTTTTAATTGAACCGTGAAAACTATCTGGGGAATGTGGTGAAAATGGGGGTGAAATGGGGGTGAAACACGTGGTCGAAGAATGAACGAACTAAAAGAACAAAGAAGGAAATGTTTTTGTTTGTTTTTTGTTTTGTTTTTTAGTTAAGATTTTAAACAAGGAAGTATGGGGTGAAAAGACTGGGGAAAATACTGAGAGAACGAGAGTAGATGGACCACAATCGACCGCTGAGAGAAAACAAAGCCTCAAGGTAGGAAGCTTAAAGAACTAGGCCGTAAATAACGCCGCACGAAATACTCAACTATTATATACGGTATGAAAGATTAACACCGAGAATCTTCCTAGGGACACACCATAGGTACACACACGTAAGATAAATACAGTTTCGACAAAAATATAATTGTGAACAATTACTTAACTTCGAGCGTGGGTGAAGACCGTGGACAGCTTTGAAAAACCGTGACCTCCCCCAACATAAAGGTCTTGTCTTAAGGGTCTTGGGGGACTTAAAGGGTCATCCAAGGTCTGAGGGATCTCAGCAGTCTAAACGTAATTAGGAGGGATAATTAAGAGGGTGTCAACTTTATTTGAAGAAGAAGAAGACGTTTTCGTCGCATATAAACACAACGACATAGCCATATACGACATAACCATATACGTTTGCTCTATTATAATAAGAATATATATATATATATATATATATATATATATATATATATATATATATATATATATATACACTACTGTGTTCAAAAAGTATCCGACTTTTATTTTTCGTGCGTAAAAAAGAAGAAGCTAGGGAGGCGTTGATTGGTGCACGTATGTAGGCGATCCTAATGCGCACGCGTGAATTTTTTCCCACCTGCAGAAGCTGTCATTCGACGGCAGACCACCGATGAGTGAGGACATGTAAGTGAGCGCCGTCGGATTTTCGTTTTTGACAAAATGACGGAACAACTTGAACAACGCTACTGCATCAAATTTTGTGTAAAGCTTGGCGATTCCCAAGTGGAAACGATCCGCAAGATTCAACACCGTTCATTCCATTATGAAGGAGGATTTGGGCTTCAGGAGAATCTCAGCGAAGTTCGTACCAAAGCTGCTAACGATTGAGCAGAAGCAACTCCGTTTGGAGATCGCACAGGACATGCTGGAGAATGTGAACAGCGATCCCAGCTTCCTCAACACAGTGATCACTGGCGATGAGTCCTGGGTTTATGGGTACAACCCAGAAACCAAGTTGCAGTCATCACAATGGAAGCATCCAACATCTCCGAGGCCAAAAAACACAAAATTTGATGCAGTAGCGTTGTTCAAGTTTTTCCGTCATTTTGTCAAAAACGAAAATCCGACGGTGCTCACCTACATGTCCTCACTCATAGGCGGTCTGCCGTCGAATGACAACTTCTGCAGGTGGGAAAAAATTCACGCGTGTGCATTAGGATCGCCTACATACGTGCACCAATCAACGCCTCCCTAGCTTCTTTTTTTTACGCACGAAAAATAAAGGTCGGATACTTTTTGAACACACTACGTATATGTTGTATATTATATTATATATATTGTTGCGGTTTTGGAATAAAGACAAACCCCCCTCTTAGTTAGTTGCACCACAACATGTAGCCTCGCTTAGTTCAGTTATTTCTTATTCAATGTTAAGTATGGTCTCCTTTCCTGTGTTAGTATACGTTGATGCAGGTAAGTAAGTGTAGGCCTCATTGGGCTGGAATGCCATGTGCTAGGGCCTGGAACAAGTCTGGGAGGCCCGAGGGAGGAGCTAAAGGGGAGTGGCCGGTAAGCGGCAAGCAGCCAATGGGAGCTGAAGGGGAGTGGCCAGCAACGGCGGCCATGGGCGGTGCTTGGAACATTCTGGTGGGATTCTGGGGGGGCTATAAGACCCGGTCCGGATCCCCGAACTCTCTCTCCAAGTCTGGGTCAAAGCGCGATCTCTCTCTAGTCCAGGACTCCAAAGCACGAACGCTCTCTCTGTGGCCAAGCTCCCAGCTCTATCTGTGCTCTGTGGTCGAAAGCACAAACTCTCTCTGTCGTCTGCATTCTGCCCCTGCCATGCTCTGAGCTGCCCCTGTTATAAGCGCTTTTGCAGGACGATCTCTCCCGGGGTCCGAGACTCCAAATGATCTCCCTGCACGAACATCCCAAGGGACACGCCCAGCGAGCTGACCGGGGCGAACGGCACCAACGGCCGCGCTTTGAGCGCGTCCTCCTTCTTCCTTCCTTTCCCCGTGTAAGTGAAAGGGCCCTTGTCTGGGGAAACCAAGTTAAGGACGTTAAGTTTCTACCCTGTGTCTCTTTGCCCTGATCACTGTACAAATTAAAAATAAACCTGTGTTCTTTGCTTCCATTTGGCCGTTCTCGTCTTTTCCCACCATTGGCCTCGCATTGTACGAAATAAAACCGCTCAATCGGGTTCAGTAAGAATTAACGGCATGAGTCACGTGACATGCAAACCGCTCGGGCATATCAGACCAGCGTGACTCGTACGAGGTCCAGTCCCCGTTCTCGTGGCAGCGTGTGTATGGAAGGTACTTGGGGATTCGACCAGAGACCCTTCCGCACGCTCGCTACGGGGGTGGCGGCTGGAATTGCTCCGCAATCCGCTCCACGAGTGTAAAGTGGGTAGCGGCCTCGTGGACTCGAAGGCCCGAGGGGGAAAAGGGTTTAACCCCCCTCTGTACGTTGACGGGCTCGAGATCCACAACAATATGATAGACTAATGGCTATGATAGACTAATGATAATCATAAATCAACAATATGATAGACGTTTTTCTATTCCACAAAATTATGTTCACACATTGTGTAAGCATTAACAAACCATGGTTCGTACGTAGCTACATAATAAATAGAAGCCTTATGATTATAGGCAAGCATCACCGACCTGCTGCTAGATATCAATTTAGGTTTTTATGTATTTATTTATTATACGGACGCATTTACAGTTTTTACGTAAATTTTCATTGAGAATTTTATTTCACAGTTTGCAGTTATAGAAATTACGATTTTCAAATGCTAGCTCTTGATTGAGGTTTTTTGTTTGTTTGTTTTTCATGTACACGTTTACAGTTTCTACGTAAAATTTTCATTTACTGACACTTTCTTTTTTTTCATTCACAGACATTATTGTCATGTTTATTTCACAATTTACAGATGTAGAAATTACAATTTTCAAATGCTAGATATTGATTGAGATTTTTTTTGTTTGTTTGTTTTTCATGTACACATTTGCGGTTTCTACGTAAAATTTTCATTTAGACATTTTCTTTTTTTCATTCACAGACATTATTGTCATGTCTATTTCACAGTTTACAGATGTAGAAATTACAATTTTCAAATGCTAGCTCTCGATTGAGGTTTTTTGTTTGTTTTTCATGTACACGTTTGCGGTTTCTACGTAAAATTTTCATTTACTGACACTTTCTTTTTTTCATTCACAGACTTTATTGTCATGTTTATTTTACAGTTTACAGATGTAGAAATTACAATTTTCAAATGCTAGCTCTTGATTGAGGTTTTTTGTTTGTTTGTTTTTCATGTACACGTTTGCGGTTTCTACGTAAAATTTTCATTTACTGACACTTTCTTTTTTTCATTCACAGACTTTATTGTCATGTTTATTTTACAGTTTACAGATGTAGAAATTACAATTTTCAAATGCTCGCTATTGATTGAGGTTTTTTGTTTGTTTGTTTTTCATGTACACGTTTACGGTTTCTACGTAAAATTTTCATTTACTGACACTTTCTTTTTTTCATTTACAGACATTATTGTCATGTTTATTTCACAGTTTACAGATGTAGAAATTATCATTTTCAAATGCTAGATATTGACTGAGGTTATTTTGTTTTTTTGTTTTTTATGTGCACGTTTCTCCGTAAATTTTCATTCACTGACGCTTTCCAACAGTTCTGTGATTTTTCCCGGTGTACCGGCTTCGATGTCCATCGTTATGCCAAATTTCAGCTTTCTCCAACACCCGGAAGGTACCGAGCATATCAGTCAGTGAGTCAGTGAGTCAGTAGTTATAGGGTTAAGGTTAAGGTTAAGGTTATAGCAAGGCCTTGTACAGTGTGCACTGTACAACCTTGAGGCTTTGTTTTTCTCTCAGTGGTCCGTCGTTTGTGATCCAATAACTTTCGTTCTCTGTATTCCCAGTCTTTTCACCCATAGCCTACTTCCTTGTGTAAATCTCAACTCAAAAAAAAAAAAAAAAAAAAAAACATTTCCTTCTCTGTTCTCATTCGTTTATTCATTCTTATTCGTTCGTTCGTTCTTCGACCACGTGTTTCTCCCCCATTTCCCCAGATAGTTTTCACTCATTAACCTTCAATGTTTACACTTTCCCCTCAAGTTATGTATTCCGTCATATTTTATAACACCTTTTTCTTCTTCTTCTTTAAAAGGCTGCTTTCGACTTGCTCACCAAATCAATTCATCCCAAAAAAAATATCCATCTCCTATAGTGCCTTTGTTCTACATTCCCTAAACTCTCCTGCACTCCATCCTCCATCCAGCGTCCTTAAACGTATTTTTAACTCGAAGGTCACAAGAAACTCATTTTGCAATAAATGTTCGTTTCCCATAAATCGTACACTTTCAAAAATCCAATCTCACCCCTCCCCTCCAAATCTTCCCCATAACCCCTCCCCTCCAAATCTTCCCCATCACCCCTCCCCTCCAAATCTTCCCCATCAACCATCCCTTTCAAATCTCCCCCCTTGCCCCCTCCCTCCTAAACTACTCCCTCACCCCTCCCCGCCAAGACGCCCCCTCGCCCCTCCCCTCCTAGACTCCTGCCTCACCCCTCCCCTCCAAATCTCCCCCATATCCCATCCCTTTCAAATCCCTCCCCTTGTCCCTTCCCTCCCAAACTCCCCCCTCACCCCTCCCCCTCAAATCTCCCCACCCTCATTGCTTCTCAATTTCCCCCCGCTCACTCCCCCTCCTCAAAGCGTCCTCCCCGCTTCTTCCCCCTTCAAACTCTCACCTCCATCTCCCCCAACCTTCTGCCTCGCTCTTCCCCCTCCTCAAATAACACCTCATTGTGGCTCACCCAATCACCATCAAACCTTTTGTCCGCCCCATCCTTCCCTTTCTCCGAGCTATTCTGAAATCTCTGACACACCTTCAACAGCTCTCCCTACCTCTTCCACCTCTTCCACATCTTACCCTACCCCTCCTCCCCCCTGTTCTGTATCTGATGCTCCCCCTTCCTCTTCATTAACGGTATGGACCTCAAACATCCGGGGCCTTCGTTCAAACTTAACTGATCTCTCCATACAGGTTGCTTCTGTCAAACCAGACGTGATCTGCTTAACAGAAACTTTCCTCCTTTATGATGTCTCTGATTCCATAGTATCTCTCCCGGGCTACTCCCTCCTCCGGTATGATAGACCTGAGCCTCGTCCTGGAGGCGGGGTTGCTATCTTTATCAAAAACTCTCTTCCTCACTCGCCCTGCACTGCACTCTCTCCACCTCACCCCCAGGAATACCTCTGGCTACGGCTTCCCCTTCGCTCCCACCTCTTGTTCATATGTGTGTTGTACCGTCCACCAAACAGTGATGACTCCATCTACATCTCGCTGTCTGATGATATGGACCAACTTCTATCTACTCATCCCAACTCTCTCTTCCTCATATGTGGTGATTTCAACTGTCATCATGCCAGTTGGCTGGGTGTGGGTACCTCTCTCACCAGCCATGGCTCCTCAGCAAAGGACTTCTGCGACTCACTGGGACTGACACAATCTGTCAATTTCCCGACCCGGATCTCAGTCAACGGAACATCTTCTCTTCTGGACTTGGTTATGACTAACTTCCCTGAAAATGTCTGCTGCTCTTCTTCTGCTCCGATCGGATCATCTGATCATGTCCTTGTTAAAGTGGACATCTCTCTGACCATCCTCAGGGAGCCTGCTCAGCGTCGACGAGTCTGGCATTTCACTCAGGCCAACTGGCACGGTCTTCAAGCAGCCATCAATCATCTGGACTGGTCTCCCATCTCTACCACCTCTGACATCAACTCATCCTGGGAATTCTTCCAAAGTAAATTGCTCTCTCTCATGCACAGATTTATCCCATCTCGTCTTCAGCTGTCATACCCTTCCTCCCGTCCATGGTACACGGAATCTTGTGGTGAGGCTGTTGCCCAGAAACAACTTGCCTTCGTCTCCTGGAAAGCAAATCCAACGGAAGGAAATCTCATTTCCTTTCACAAAGCCCGAAACAAGTGTGTGTCCACCCTCAGGAGAGCCAGGAAACAATATCTCTCCGTTCTCAAGACCGAACTCTCTTATCTGTCTCCCTCTTCCAAATCCTGGTGGCGTCTGGTCAAATCCGTTTCTGGTGTTTGTTCCCCCTCCATCCCCTCCCTTACCTCAAACGGCTACACAGCTGACTCCGCACGTGAAAAAGCTGAATGCCTCAACTCTGTGTTTGCCTCTAAATCTTGTGTCCCAAACCCATCCCTCTCTGTACCCACCATACCCAGTCGTACCCTGCTGCTCCTGGACTCCGTGTCCTTTCCTCCTGACAAGGTGGAAAAGTTTCTGTCAACCCTCGACTCTGATTCTGCAACTGGACCCGACGGCATCAGCCCACGGGTCCTAAAATCCTGCTCTGCTGCTCTATCTCACCCTCTCTCTGTTCTCTTCACCCTCTCTTTTGCTCAAGGTCAACTGCCATCTGCTTGGAAATCAGCCAACATCACCGCTTTGCACAAAAAAGGTGCAAAAACAGATCCTAGCAACTACAGACCAATCAGCCTTCTCCCAATTATCAGCAAAGTCATGGAATCCATCATTGCTTCTGATATGAAATCTTTCCTCTTCTCCAATGGCTTGATCTCTGATCATCAATTTGGTTTCAGACCAGGTCACTCTACTCTGGACATGCTGCTTCTGCTGTCTCAACAATGGATGGAGGTCCTCAATGCCAAACAGGAAATTAGAGCTGTCTCCCTCGACATATCACGTGCCTTCGACACAGTCTGGCACCCCGCTCTGCTCACCAAACTCTCCTCCTTTGGTATCCATGGAAATCTCCACGCATGGCTGGCGGACTTCCTCTCTAGTCGTCGTCAACGTGTGGCCCTGAATGGGTTTCTCTCATCTCCTCTTCCTGTTCAGGCTGGAGTTCCCCAAGGCAGTGTTCTGGGCCCCGTGCTTTTTCTGGTCTTCATCAATGATCTCTCTGACTCTCTCGAAAATCCTCTCTATCTCTTTGCTGATGACTCCACTCTCTGCCGCTCCATTCCTCTTCCCTCAGATCGGCAGTCTGCTGCCTCCTCACTCTCTGAAGACCTGGACAAAATCACAGACTGGTCAAACAAGTGGAACATGTCTTTCAATCCTGACAAATCTCACACTCTTACTATGTCTCTCCGAAAAGATCGACTGGACAACCCTCCCATCTACTTTCTCAACAATCCTCTCCAAGAAGTTCTGTCGCTCAAGATTTTGGGTCTCACTATCTGCCATGATCTTTCTTGGGAAAACCACATTTCCAAGCTGGCCTCCAAAGCCAGTCGCCGACTGGGCATCCTCCGTCGTGCGAAGTCCTTCCTCGGCACACCTGAGCTCCTCACCACATACAAGGCTTTCATCCGCAGCTCAATGGAATACTGTTCTCCCCTATGGGCCGGTGCTCCTGCCTCACACCTAGCTCGGCTTCACGCTGTTGAAACCAAAGCTTTCAGAATTATTGGAATCTCCCGCGATGAAGCTATCTCTGAGGGCCTTTCACTCACTCACCGCAGGCAGGTAGGTGGTCTTTCTGTCTTCTACCGACTCCTCTCCGGCCTTGCACCCCCAGCTCTCTCTGTGCTCTGTCCCCCAAATATTCCTACAGGTCGCACAAGATCTGCCAGCAACCCTCTGATGGTTAAACTGCCGAAATCTTGGCTCTCCGCTCACCTTCACTCTTTCATTCCTCTTTTCTCCCGCCTCTGGAACAAACTCCCTCACTCCCTTCAATCCCACTCCTCCCTCCAGGTCTTTAAAACAGCTGTTCACCACCATCTCTTATCTTCCCCCATCCAAAACCTTGATCTTTTCTACCCCCGCTAATTCACCCCAGATCCACCTTGTTTGAAATTCCAACTTCTTTCCTGGAAGTCCTGGCAGTGTCCATATGTTTTATACCTCTCCCACTGCCCCCTTCCCACGCCCCCCCCCCCCAAAGCCCTCGCCCTCTCTCAGATCTCTCGATGTCTCCATGTCTCTCGGTCCCTGCTCTCAAATGTTGTGTTTGTGTCCTTCCCCCTCTCTCCCCATCTTGTCTACCGCTCCCTATGTTATATGTTTTATGTGTCGGTTTGTCTTTCTGTGTGTCCATGTGATTAATGTTCGCTCTTTCACGAGCCTCGATATTGTATACAAAAAAAAAAAAAAAAAAAAAAAAAAAAGGACTGATTGATATATAAGACAATTGGTCGGTGTCAAAAATGTCAATGACTTTTGAGCATCCATAACTGTGTGAATATTTTTCCACGTTTTTCTATTTTCATTTGAACTCCTTAACTGCTCAATTTCCTTGTTTTAATTTGCTAATTCTTTCGGTGTTAGGCATTCAGACTATCCCAATTTACTTTTGATGCTCTTGTTATGAATTTAAAAAAATTCTGGCTCTCATTCATCTAATAGGCAATCACACACAGGTCGAGTATTTCCTCAATTAAATGATGGATAGCAACATGGCCTTGTATTTCATGTTTATTACATTTGTGCATTCGTATTAATTCATCAAATTACTATTACAGCATAATGGTGGATATTCATTTGAAAATGAGTTTGACCCCTTACCTTGTGCTTTGTATTACTTTGGGCGCCTTACTTTGTATATATACTTGCTGGTACATGTTTCACCAACAATTCATCCTTATATTTGAGTTCATTACTCCATTGTTCCAAAAAAAAAAAGATTGGACTTCTGGAAACTTCTTTTTAATCGGTAAAATAGGAATTGCAAACATCAAATTGAATTGCAATCCCATATAGCATTGAATTGCAAACATCAAATTGAATTGCAATCCCATATAGCATTGAATTGCAAACATCAAATTGAACCGTAATTACCCCGGCCACCGAAGGTGAATGTTTTGACCCCTGTTTGTTACTTCGCAAAAAAGAAATTTTTTGACAAGTATGTTGTTTATGGTGAAGATACGAATCCGGATCAGAGAATCGTTTTAAATTTATTAAGTGATTCTTCACCATCGAGTGATAGAGTCAAAAACTATATACAGCACGATATTTCAAAAAGTTGTGGACAGATTTGGACGAAACTTGGTGGACAGGTTGGGTGTGCGACAAGGACAAATCGATTCAATTTTGGTTAAGATACGAATCCGGATCAGAATAGTTTTTGAAAATTTGAAGTGATTCTTCACCATTGAGTAATGGGGCCAAAAACTATATGGAGCACGATATTTCAAAAAGTTATTGACGGATTGGGACGAAACTTGGTGGACAGGTTGGGTGTGTGACAAGGACAAATCGATTTTATTTTGGTTAAGATACAAATCCGGATCCGGATCAGAGATGTTTTTTTTTAATTCGCAAGTGATTCTTCACCAATGAGTAATGTGGCCAAAAACGACATATAGCACGATATTTCAAAAAGTTGTGGACAGATTTGGACGAAACTTGGTGGACAGGTCGGGTGTGCGACAAGGAAGAGTTTATTCGATTTTGGTGAAGAAATGAATCCGGATCCGGATCAGAGAATTTTTAAGTGATTCTTCACCATTGAGTAATGGGGCCAAAAATGACATATAGCACGATATTTCAAAAAGTTATTGACGGATTGGGACGAAACTTGGTAGACAGGTTGGGTGTGAGACAAGGACAAATCGATTCTATTTTGATTAAGATACAAATCCGAATCCGGATCAGAGATGTTTTTTTTAAATTCGCAAGTGATTCTTCACCAATGAGTAATGTGGCCAAAAACGATATATAGCACGGTATTTCAAGTTGTGGACCGTTTATGACCAAACTAGGTGGATGACTTGGGCAGGTGATGAGAATAAGCCGATTACATTTTGGTTCATGCCCAGATCCTGATCCGGTCTATCAGTGGGAAACAAAACGTAAACTGTTTAGCCTCGCGGAAGTATACTATCTACTGAGGGCTGTTATAGTTGTCTTACTATAATTCAGCAAACGTCCGTCTGTCTGTCCATTCCCAGGTACCGCAAAAACGGCTGAACCGATCGCAACGATATTTTGGGTGGGTATTCCTGGGACCCCTGGGAGTAAAATAGGCTATATTGTTTTTCCAATTTTTCCAGGTTTTCCAATTTTCCAGTTTTTCCAAACACGATGGAATAATATTTACCGATATGAACAGTGATGTGGCTTTTGTTGAAATTCTACGTACCAGGAGAGAGTAGATCGACTCCTGACGAACTCTTTCTCTATAAACGTGCGGCTCCAAAGTAACACGGCAGCGTGTGCAAAGCGACTGAGAAACAGGTGTAGCGGCCGCTTCCATGTTACAGATTCGGCGCACACTGTTCACACATAAACGTGCGACTGAGAAGGACGTGTAGCGGCCGCTTCCGTTTTGCAGAATTCAATCTTTTTTTCAAAATGGGCGCCATGTACTGTTTAGATTTTGATGATTTGCGTGTGATATGATTCAACGGATGTTTATATGAATCGTTTAAAATAAAAAAGCCTTCAATTTCTGATATTTTGCTTTTTCATTTGGGCTTCCCAATTGAAGCCCCGCACGTAGGGCGGGTACCGTTGCTAGTTATTTAAATGATCCATATGTAAAAACACTAAAGCTAGTTTTTCAAGACCAGAGCTGAACTATTCCCTTCTGCATCTGTGCAACTTGTAGCACCTCCCAGTGGCCAATATTGGTCCTTTCCTGCTCATATTTAAATACAACGGATGTCCCGCCATTCTTTGTTGCATGAATGGACGCTCAATGTGACCCTAATGCAATATGCATGCTCACCTGGCCACCGCCAGAGAAATCTTTAAGATCGACGGGGTAAAGGGAAATGAAACAGGACCAAAGTGTTACGGAAGAAAAGAGCACATTCTTCATAGTTACATCATTGAAAGCAACACCCATCAAAAAAAAATCGTTCTCAAAGAATCTGCTAGACCCCATTGCAGTGCTAATGGGTTTACACCTTCTGAAATGATGTTGTCACCAAATGTTAATCTCATGTTACCCATCGAGTTAATTCAGGTAGACGCGTCACGGGAGAGGATTTGCCTCCCACAAACCAAAATCGATGCTCAATCATTTGGGTTTAGTTCCATAAATCGTCTCTTCGTTGAAGCCACAATCCTTGGTGGGATTAAGTATGGCGGCAAGGCCTAGACATGCTCAGATGTGCATCTGCACACATGCTGAACCATCGCTTTCAACCATCATTGCGCGTCGTTATGCGGACATGTTAATAAGAGCGCACGATGCCAGGTAGGGGGTAAGGGGATCTTGCTGCTTCCTTCTAATGTTATCACTTTGAAGCAGATCACAGAGCATGCAATAACCATATCTTTTTTTTATTATAAAGCAGCTGATTTGGTGTTTCGCTATTGAAAAACAGGCACATGGGGTGACAATTGGGGGTTTTATATATCTGAAGATTCCTCCTCCGCCCTTTCATTCGCACGGAAATTGAACTTCAGCAATTTTCTCCATTCAGATGAGATTCTGGATATTTCCAGTCATTTCCTCACTATTATGGCCACGATAATCAGATGTTTTATCCACTTTCTAATTAGGAAGTCCAAGCCAGAAATTTTGAAATCCATAATAAGCAGCTCGAGCTCGGATACAAAGAGCATCATATATTTAAATCGTAAAGCATTTTGGTGAAGAAAGGAGCCATCTTTCATGCAGGAGATAATGAACTCTTTGAATCAAAGGGAAATGCAATCTCCATGTACCATCTGCCTGGTGTTATCAGCACAGACATGCTGCACTGTTTATTTTCTTTTTTTGCATCATCGATCAACCTGGCAATGTCATGTGTACCTTATGTTATCCGGTATGCTTCGAGCTAATGCCATATATGCAGCCGCTGATATTTTAACATCCGGAAACAATGTAATATACATGCCAGACTGTAATGGTCGAGCTATCAATGACTGGTGTGCCGTTTGACAGAGTATAAACAACTGAGCAGCAAAACATCCAATGGGTTTTCACTTTCTCATTATTGTCCCATCCAATGAACCCAAATATACATCACAGCAAAGAAATCTCAGGAATCCTAAATTTAATAATTGCATTCCAGCCAATATATATATATATATACTAGCGAGGTATATGCATATATATAATATATATATATATATATATATATATATATATATATATATATATCGTATAAATCGTATAAATCCCCTATAGCACAATTGTTGATGGACGGACGCACGCACGCACAATGAGACCGAGCTCCTTTTATATTATCCACAAGTCATTTCCTTCACCATGGCGCATAAGAGCCAATCCCCCCCACTCCCGCCAACACCATCGCCATCATCATTGGTATCAGCTTCATCGTTATCTTTAAAGGTAAATCGATTTTACACATTATTACTCCCACAGTTTGGGGCAGCCCCACCACATTTACTGTGCAGCTTTTGGGGCCTATGCAGGTGTCTTAAAGTGTGGAGGGGAGGGGGGTTTCGTGAATTTTCTGAAAACCATTTTTTTGAAATTTCGGGCTCCCACCCGTACGTAGCACATGTACCTCGATAGTTATCATGAGCTCACACCCACCATGTGGAGTTTCACCCACCATGTGGAGGCTCACAGCCACCGTGTGGAGGCTCACACCCATCATGTGGAGACTCACATCCGCCACGTTGAGGCTCACACCCACCACATGGAGGCTCACACTCGCCATGTGTAGGCTCACACCCATTATGTGGAAGCTCACACTCGCCCTGTGGAGGCTCACACTCGCCCTGTGGAGGCTCACACCTGCCATGTGGAGGCCCATATCCATAATGTGGAGGCTCACACCCATCATGTGGAGGCTCACACCCACCATGTGGAGACTCGCACCTGTCCTTGTGGAGGCTCACACTCATCACGTGGAGACTCGCACCTGTCCTGTGGAGGTTAAAGTCCATCATGTGGAGGCTCAAACCCATCATGTGGAGGCTCATACCCATCATGTTGAGGCTCAAACCCATCATGTGGAGGCTCAAACACATCATGTGGAGGCTCAAACCCATCATGTGGAGGCTCAAACTCATCATGTGGAGGCTCAAACCCATCATGTGGAGGCTCAAACCCATCATGTGGAGGCTCAAACCCATCATGTGGAGGCTCAAACCCATCATGTGGAGGCTCAAACCCATCATGTGGAGGTTCACACCTGTCATGTGGAGGCTCACACTCGTCCTGTGGAGGTTCACACCCAGACTAAACACTTCAATCACAAACATGTGGCCAATTGAGCTACTGTACCTTCTGTCCCTCCTTGTTTATGAAATTCCACATTCATGTTACGGTATCACCTCAGGTTCTCCTTTGTACAGATGAATTGAATGTTTCCACTCAGCGAGTACCTGGCTCACTCGTTTCTCGCCTTGATCTCACATTATCGCACTTCTCACTCAAACACTCCTATCCCATTGAGTGCTACCATTTATGACTTTGTGCCACCATTGGTTACATCCCAACAACCCCTCCACCATTACAGGCATCCTTACATCCACATTATTACATTTTGACACTCCAACACATTAGCGAAGCTTTTTGTTATTCTTTCACCTTACATCTGTTCAGAAGAATCTTATCACCTAAAAAGGAAAGTTAAGAAATAAAAAAAGAGAATCTCATCACCTTACATCTGTTAATCTTTTGCTGTGATTTAAACTGTGACACCATGTCGCCTGCCTCGGGGTCGTATATCATGGAACAGTGACCGATGGCAACCATGTTTAACTGAGTCAGCAGACAACACTGAAACTGCCTCGGATTTCTAATAACTTTCCTCTTTCAACTGGAAGGGGAATTGCACTAACAACTTGGGATTTGGCTTGAAGACTTTAAAAATGTATGTGTCACTCCATGAAACATGTATTCAACTCATATATATATATATATATATATATATATATATATATATATATATATATATATATATATATATATATACAGTGCATTCAGAAAGTATTCAGACCCCTTCACTTTTTTCACATTTTGTTATGTTGCAGCCTTTATGCTGAAATCGTTTAAATTCATTTTTTCCCTCATCAATCTACACTCAATACCCCATAATGACAAAGAGAAAACAGGATTTTAGAAAGTTTTGCAAATTTATTAAAAAGAAAAAACTGAAATATCACATTGACATAAGTATTCAGACCCTTTGCTATGACATTTGAAATTTAGCTTAGGTGCCTCCCATATCTCTTGATCATCTTTGAGATGTTTCTACACCGTGGCCTCCATAATTCTTAAATGGAAGAAGTTTGGAACAACCCGGCTTCTTCCTAGAGCTGGTCGCCCAGAAAAACGGAGCAATCGGGGGAGAAGGGCCTTGGTAAGAGAGTTGACCAAGAACCCAATGGTCACTCTGGCTGAGCTCCAGAGATCCTGTGTGGAGATGGGAGAAACTTCCAGAAGGACAACCATCACTGCAACACTCCACCGATCTGGGCTTTATGGCAGAGTGGCCAGACGGAAGCCTCTCCTCAGTGAAAGACACATGAAAGCCCACAGAATCTTGTTTCTCACAGTCTGAGAGTCCTTTAGGTGCTTTTTTGCAAACTCCAGCGGGCTTTCATGTGTCTTTCACTGAGGAGAGGCTTCCGTCTGGCCACTCTGCCATAAAGCCCAGATCGGTGGAGTGTTGCAGTGATGGTTGTCCTTCTGGAAGTTTCTCCCATCTCCACACAGGATCTCTGGAGCTCAGCCAGAGTGACCATTGGGTTCTTGGTCAACTCTCTTACCAAGGCCCTTCTCCCCCGATTGCTCAATTTTTCTGGGCGACCAGCTCTAGGAAGAAGCCGGGTTGTTCCAAACTTCTTCCATTTAAGAATTATGGAGGCCATGGTGTAGAAACATCTCAAAGATGATCAAGAGAAATGGGAGGCACCTAAGCTAAATTTCAAATGTCATAGCAAAGGGTCTGAATACTTATGTAAATGCGATATTTCCGTTTTTCTTTTTAAAAAATTTACAAAACTTTCTAAAATCCTGTTTTCTCTTTGTCATTATGGGGTATTGAGTGTAGATTGTTGAGGGAAAAAATGGATTTAAACGATTTCAGCATAAGGCTGCAACATAACAAAATGTGAAAAAAGTGAAGGGGTCTGAATACTTTCTGAATGCACTGTATATATATATATATATATCTATATCTATATATATATACATATATATCTATATCTATATATATATACATATCTATCTATCTATCTATATATATATATATATATATATATATATATATATATATATATATATATATATATATATACACATATATATACATACATATACATACATATATATATATATATATATATATATATATATTGTTACAGACACGGTTTTTAGATGTTATTTTGCCGAGCGGTTGGTATTACCGCGTCCGAACAGTTACTCCCCAATTAGAACCCGATTCACCCAGAACTTTGGCCGTATCGCACCGCAGCTGCCCAATCTGGGAAAAGACTAAAACGACGAAATGCAAAGAGGAAAAGGAATAAAACGAGAAGACGTACAGATGAGTAATGGGATTTATTATTTACACAAGCAAAAAGGAGCAATCAAGGTTTATTTACAACACATAAGACGCAGGTGACACAGTGCAAATACTAGCTTATACAGACTTAATTAACCCAGGGACAGAACAAACAAAACAAACTCACTTACACAAGAAGGGTGGAAAGGCAGGAGGTGGATGGCTGGAGGGAGAGGAAGGTCCAAGGGGGTCCTGCAGCACAATCGGCGCGTCTAGCAGCCGCCGTTCCTTCACGGCCTTGCTCAAAACCGCCGTCCAGGCCCCACGTGGCTGTTGGGTGTTGTTGCTGCTGCGGCCTCCGCTGCTTTCCCAGGACTTGTCTGATTCGTTGGTCCAAACCCTCAACTCTTTCTTGGTCCCTCACTCTTTACCACCGACTCCTCACCGCAACCAACGCAACCACTGACCACCACCACCGACTCCTCACCGCAACCAACTGACCACCAACTCCACTGACTGACCAAATGATGACTCACTCTCAACCAACTCACTTGCTTCTTGCGTGCGCGCCTTTTATAGCGCCTCCAGCGATTAAGCCGCCGGCCTTTTGGACACGCCCATCGGGGTGCTCACCTCGGCCCTGGTTGGTCGCGCGACCCTCTGGCTCCGCCCTTGATGACGACGGGCGGGCACGCCTTTCTTCCCCTCTATGACGAGGTGGAGACACGCCTTTCTTCCCCGACTCGAGCACATGGTCAATGGTGGTTTTGGAGGGGATGTAATATGGGCAATCGAGGCTCGGCAATGACGAGAGGGGATGTGAAGGAAATGGGGATTTTGGGGATGGGAATGAAAGGGGATCTATTCTCTTTCACTGGTGCAATGGAGTACTTCAATTAATGGGAGACACAGCCTTACCCTAAAACACAGAATAAGAGATAACTATCAACAGGGGTATTCTATTACTTGGCTGACGTGTATGCTTGTGGACTAATTATGGGATGCCCTTTCACCTTTACACAGCTCCGGAGGCAGGGGGCGCAGAAAAAACAATAATAACAATAATACAGCACACAATAAAAAAAATACAGTTCTCATCTCCGCAACACTGCACCCTCCTCCTCTTAGGCCCGTCCCGGGCCTACAACTTTTATTTTTAGTGTGACACGTAGGTGTAGTTCCCTCTATTTTTAACCTGACCCTGAGTGCGACAGTTTTAAAACATAAATAAATGTGTCCCACTGCTCCATTGCACCCTGCCTAACAGACTTACGCCCACAGTTAACCGAATTGCGGAATGGTCTTCAAACTATACACTGACGGTGGGAAGCATTATTTACAATGACGCTATTTTTATTTACAAAACTAACCCAGGACCTGTGATTGTTCTTTCTGGGGGGGGGGAGACAGTCTGCTCTGCATCGACGCACCATGAACGCACCCAAAAACGCACCAATACAAGCACCCAAGCACCAATCGGTGCAGTCACCATTGTTCAAGAGTGTTCAACAAAAATAAATTCAACAACCCCTAACCCTGCAGGTGGTCTCTTGCTCTTCGGCTCCCTCTGCTGGTTATTATTATTTGGTCTTCCAGATGTTGTCATTCTTTTGCTTTGCTTACTGGCGGCCTATTTGTATTAAAACTTGCACCCAATGTGTCCTTTTTATTTATTTTATTTATGGCCCACAGGGCCGACTAGTGTGGTTCACCTGTGGGGCATCGGTGCCCTGTGGCCAAGGTCCGCCAGCAAGATTTCGGGCCCTCATGGCCGGTTCCAGCAGAGGGGCCATGCCCCAACCCATGGGGTCCATAAGTGGTGCTCGGCCACAGGCATGTGGTCCATAATGTGGTGCATCGATGCAGACAGCTGGTTCTGGGAATTTGGGGTGCACAATGGCCGACCCACGCACGCTCCCCTCGGCACCCAATGGCGCACAGGTCATGTGGGAGACAAAAGGGGAAAGACAATTGAGCGAGGGGTAAGGTCACAAGGGTACACATCAATAAGGCAATGCAAGGCGAAATGCGTACGGAGGGCGAAGTGAGAAAGCTCGTCCCTACCGTACGTCACCCCCCTGTCACCTACCCTACCCTTGCCCTTACCCCATATGTACAAAAATCTACACATTTACAAATTCGTCACTACTGTCACATCTTCCCCATATTTCCCCTATACCAAATTCGTCTCCACAATCCCTCTACTTCAAAATTTGCCATCACCAAATTCATCATCAATCCTCATAAGGAGGCAGAGATGGAACATCAAAGCACAATGTCACACCCACGTCATGATGCGTCTCACAATCCAAACATTTGCACAGTAAAAATAATTAAACGTGGCATGGTGCGGAGTACCTGTCACCTCAGGTGAGTGGATGCAGATGGTGCGAGGAGACTTCATCCTAACTACTTTCTAAATGACATTAACACACTTTACACTACCCGGGGTCTCTCCCTGCCAATACATTGGCCAACTTACACTATGGGTTCTAAAAACCAATTCCCATTGACCAAACTGTGGTGCTTCTCAATTTGGGGTCTCACTCCCCCGATTCATCTCCCGGTGCCCTCGCACAATTTCTGGGCTGCGACGTGTAGCTCTCCCAGCAGGTCTACCCACCTGCACACCTCCACCACTGTAGTTGCCACCCGAGCTTACCTAGCTCCTCACCCTAACCTATCTAACTGGGGCACGCCCCTCCTGGCTCTGTCACCCCACTCGGTGCCCTCTGGCACTGGGCTACCCGGGTCCGTCCTCCGGATCCTCGGGCCCCATCCACAACAACTACTACCGGCTCCCAGAGCCCACCTGCGGCCTCACCTGGCCGACATCCTCACAGTGGTGGAGCGCCCAACCAACTACACACACTAACAGGCTACACGCCCAGCCATTTCCACAACACTAATGCACCCATCCAATCACCATTCTTCCACTCGCACCACAGATGCCAATATCCAACCACAATTTACCTATACCCTCTACCTAACGCTTACACTACCCGCCCCGGGTATCCGTGATGGGGGTCCACTCTTCCCCCATTCACACCTTCGCACCATCCACTCCACTCCACAATTTCCACCATACTCACTCCACGACCATCCATTCCAATACTCCATACCATTTATTCCATACACCTGTTCTCCATTCACCTGTCGTTGCACACCTGTGCAATCATACCTGGTGCCACCTGCACCCTCCTTTCTTCCTGGACCATTTGGTCAACACAACACGCAATCACCACTACTCCCTCATACACTGCTCCACACACCTGTTCAGTTGCACACCTGTGCAATCACACCTGTTCACTCCTCAAATACTCGGCATCATCTCAGCTAACTACTCCCCTCTGAAACTTGCGCTTCCCAGTCGTCCCTTTAAACTATTGCGCTCCCTCGTCATTATCATCCATACTAATCTACCTGCGTCCCCACTACAGGTATCAGTCACTAACTAACCTTAACGTTACCTAATGTCATCTTCGCTAGATCCCTACACACAATATAACCTAACCCACCCGGGCTAGTTTTCACTGCCATCAACCCCATAAACTATAGCGCATTTGCCCCACCTTGTGAGGGATGACAGAGTTGCCATCCCACCACATCGGGCATCTCCCACTACCAATTTTGCACATCAAATTTCAACAAATCTAAAATTTGCCAATCATCTGCCAATCACCGTACCATCATCAAATTTTGCTTTTTTTTTTCTAATTTCGGGGCCAAAACACTATCCTCATCACCCGTCTACTTATTACATCCTCTCGGTGCGCCAATTCACGTCTACAGCCCGGCTTCGTACAGCCGAGCAATGAACGCGGGTCGTTTTGTGCCAGCGGCTGGATACGTCCCGCATTCGGGGCAGGGACGGGGGCTTACCCGGGCCGAGATCCCACGCACCACCTCGGCGTGGAGCCATCCAATGTCCCGATCTCGACCTGCCGGAACGTCTCAATAGAAAGTGGTCGCCATGACGACCCTTCCTATCGGGCTGCCCGCTCCGCCTAGTGGAGCCCGGACGCGGCCGTTCCGCGCAAGGCCCAGCGTGGATTGCGTACGGCGGTCCTTTCGAAACCGCCGTGGCTCGGATCCCCGCTGGTTCTCGCGGCACGCGAAGCCCGGCACGCACCGAGGGCCCGATTCGGCTATAAGTCGCTCTAACCGCTAAACTGGTTACCGTCGATGCTTCACCTGGATGCTTACACGCATACGCTACCCCTTTCTTGCTCATACCTCCAGCTGTTTCCATGCTCCTCGTACCATTCCTTACACACCTCGGTACACTCATTCCGCTCACCGACTTGGTCACACACCTGACCACCGAACACTTTGGCACACATTCGTCGCTCGCACACCTCACCAACACACCTCTTCGCGCCCCTTCCTCGGTCACCTCCTCTGTGACCATCACAGGTGTGCTTTCACTCGCACACCCAACCACGTGCCTCACGACCAACTCAAGTGTGCATTCCCACACACGCTCTACCATTCCAGGTGTGCATCCTTCCATTCCAGGTGTACATCCTCGCTCACCTGTCACAACCAACTCACGCTCCGTGTCACTCTCACTACTCTCACCTCCACTCTCGGTCGCGCACTCACCCTTACTCTCGACAGCGCATTCTTTCCTCATGCACCTGTCCGTTACACACCTTTCTCGCGCACACTCTTGCGCACACTCTCCCGTTACACCCTCTGTAACACTCACCACAGGCGTACACTTTCTCGTTACATCCTCTGTAACACTCACCACAGGTGTACACTCTCTCGTTACTTCCTCTGTAACACTCACCACACCGCGCTTCCATGTACCCCCTCGCACACGCGCTTCGACCAACTCACTCTTAACGGCACACTCACTCCTTGGCGTGCACTTTTTCCTCACACACCCCATGGTCGGACATTCTCGCACACCTCTTTTTTCGCACACCAGACCTGTCGCACACTTCACCAACGGCCTCTCACGAACACCCGGATCCAAACCAATCCCCAAGCTGACTGAAGCTTTCCTCACATCATATACATTGCCACTCACCTCCGTACCTCGTCTCCGCACCTCCTTTGCCACCTGCAAACTCTTTATTTGGTTAGTGAGCATCACATTATGAGTTGAGCACCGACCTTGCACATATTCCATCACCTCCTCCTGGATTTCTCTTTTAGTTTCTGTCCGTCCCTTCTTAATTTCACTCACCTCTTCTTCCACTTCCTCTAATTTTTGCTTCACCTCTTTTATTTCTCGGTGCGTCTCCTCAAGTTCGTCCTCTAAGGCTACCGTGACCGTCTCTATGTGCATCCTCACCTGCTGGTCCTTTGTCTCCATTATCTCTGTCACCTCGTCCGCCCTCATTGTCAGTTCCTCACGTACCATCTGACATTGCCTCTGTGTCGCTATTAATTCGTTTTTAATTTCTTTTTGTGTCGCCTTTAACCCTCCTAGTACCGCAGTGTTCTTTTGAACCTGCTCCACTAGTTCTTTTTGTCCCTCCGTCAGCTGTTCCACCTCCTCCGTCAGATCTTCTATTCCCCCTTGTAACTTTGCCGTATTATTTCTCATTTCTTTCTCCATACGCTTCTCACCTCGCTTTACCTCCTCGCGTAGCCCCGAAACCTCCTCACCTATACCTCGTCGTATCTCCTCCTTCATCTCCTCCCTTTCTTTTGTAGATGCCGCCCTCATCTGTCCCAATTCATCCCTCTGAGCATCCAGTTTGGTTTCTACCCCGATTTTTACCTCCTCTATCTGCTCTCCCATTTGTTTAATTTATCGGGCGGCTTGCTCCCCTATCTCCCGCAATTTGCCTTCCATCCTGTTTTCTAACCCCGTTAACCCATTCTTTACCTCTTTTATCCCATTGTCTAACGCCTTACCGGTACCCCTCACTTCGTCCCTCATTACCCACAATTGCTCACCCTGAGCATCCATCCGGTTCCCCATTACCCCCATTTGGCCCTCCAATCGCTCACCCTGAGCATCCATTTTTGCCATTATTTGAATCAAGAATAATCTGAGGTCAAACCCTGTTTGCCCAGCGTCCCCAGCCGCCACCGCGGGCTCGCCCTCCACTGTGCCGCTATTTTGGGACTCTTCACCCACGTGCGCGAGCACGCCATTTTGTGCACCTGATACCCCCTCAACCACATTGCCAATGTTCTCCTCCTCTCCTTCCTCCACATACATTTCCCCGAGGTCCTGGGTCGATTCTACCCCGTCTATCTCTCCCACCGGCATCCCGTCGCCTTGACCAGCCATGGCGCGATTTCAAAATTCAGGTTTTGTAAAACAAAACAAATTTCGGCCGCTCCAAATTTTGACCAATTTTTTTTTTTTAGATGTTTTAAAAATTTGGTTCGGGCCCCGAATCTCACTCCCAGACACCAATTGTTACTGTAATAACACAATTGGTGTCCAAAATTTGGGCTAAATAAATTTAGTCCCAGGTTCGAATCCCAACTCCTGACAACCAATTGTTACAGACGCGGTTTTTAGATGTTATTTTACCGAGCGGTTGGTATTACCGCGTCCGAACAGTTACTCCCCAATTAGAACCCGATTCACCCAGAACTTTGGCCGTATCGCACCGCAGCTGCCCAATCTGGGAAAAGACTAAAACGACGAAATGCAAAGAGGAAAAGGAATAAAACGAGAAGACGTACAGACGAGTAATGGGATTTATTATTTACACAAGCAAAAAGGAGCAATCAAGGTTTATTTACAACACATAAGACGCAGGGGACACAGTGCAAATACTAGCTTATACAGACTTAATTAACCCAGGGACAGAACAAACAAACAAACTCACGTACACAAGAAGGGTGGAAAGGCAGGAGGTGGATGGCTGGAGGGAGAGGAAGGTCCAAGGGGGTCCTGCAGCACGATCGGCGCGTCTAGCAGCCGCCGTTCCTTCACGGCCTTGCTCAAAACCGCCGTCCAGGCCCCACGTGGCTGTTGGGTGTTGTTGCTGCTGCGGCCTCCGCTGCTTTCCCAGGACTTGTCTGACTCGTTGGTCCAAACCCTCAACTCTTTCTTGGTCCCTCACTCTTTACCACCGACTCCTCACCGCAACCAACGCAACCACTGACCACCACCACCGACTCCTCACCGCAACCAACTGACCACCGACTCCACTGACTGACCAAATGACGACTCACTCTCAACCAACTCACTTGCTTCTTGCGTGCGCGCCTTTTATAGCGCCTCCAGCGATTAAGCCGCCGGCCTTTTGGACACGCCCATCAGGGTGCTCACCTCGGCCCTTGTTGGTCGCGCGACCCTCTGGCTCCGCCCTTGATGACGACGGGCGGGCACGCCTTTCTTCCCCTCTATGACGAGGTGGAGACACGCCTTTCTTCCCCGACTCGAGCACATGGTCAATGGTGGTTTTGGAGGGGATGTAATATGGGCAATCGAGGCTCGGCAATGACGAGAGGGGATGTGAAGGAAATGAGGATTTTGGGGATGGGAATGAAAGGGGATCTATTCTCTTTCACTGGTGCAATGGAGTACTTCAATTAATGGGAGACACAGCCTTACCCTAAAACACAGAATAAGAGATAACTATCAACAGGGGTATTCTATTACTTGGCTGACGTGTATGCTTGTGGACTAATTATGGGATGCCCTTTCACCTTTACACAGCTCCGGAGGCAGGGGGCGCAGAATAAACAATAATAACAATAATACAGCACACAATAAAAAAAATACAGTTCTCATCTCCGCAACAATATATATACATACATACACACACACACACACACACACACACACACACACACACACACACACACACACACACACACACACACACACACACACACACACACACACACATTAGAATTTTGGTATTTCCGCTTTTGCAGCATTAGCCGCTGTTAGACTTTTGGTATTGTTTATGTGTTAGCTCTTCCAAGAGCCTCGACTTGGTATACTAAAAAAAAAAAAACTCGGTCAACACCGCATAACCCGCAATAAACAAACGTGTCTGCCTGATATTTCGCAACCCGAATGGAAGGGGTGCTGAGATTTGGTGGACTGGAGTTGAATGGGGGCCTGAGATTTGGCTGACCCAAGTAAGAGGGGGGCCTGAGATTTGGTGGACCCGAGTGAAAGGGGGACCTGAGATTTGACCCGAGTGGAAGGGGGACCTGAGATTTGGCAGACCCGAGTGGAAGGGGGACCTGAGATTTGGCAGACCCGAGTGAAAGGGGGGCCTGAGATTTGGTGGACCCGAGTGAAAGGGGCACCTGAGATTTGGCGGATCCGAGTGAAAGGGGGACCTGAGATTTGGTGGACCAGAGTGAAAGGGGGGCCTGAGATTTGGCGGACCCGAGTGAAAGGGGGACCTGAGATTTGGTGGACCCGAGTGGAAGGAAGGCCTGAGAAAGATGAGGACCTGTGGTGGTGACGCATGCACAAACGCGCACACACACATGCATGGGTCGTGATTTGCACGTACACATGCACGATTATGGTTTATATACATGTTTGACTTTGGTTTTGGTTTTTGTTTTGATTTTGCTTTGGCATGTTTTGTTTTGTTTTGCATGACATCATCTGCTGTGTATTGTATGCACACATTGTTTTTTTATGCGTTATATACAGAAACATATTGTGCACATGTTGTATTGTCGACACACGTGATGCGCAGATCCTCCGTTAGGCACCCGCGGAGCCAGTAGCCGCTGGGGGCCACCCATAAATAGGGGCCACCCACAAATAGGGGCCACCCACATCAGCTAAAGCATTTTGAAAGTCCAGTTGTGCAACATAGATGTTTCAATAACACTAGCCATGCATATCTACCGGCTGCCAAACGCTTCACTGACGGGTTTAATCAAAGACTTCATGTTGCACTTCACAACCACATGGTAAATCTATTACCTATCTGTAAATCTCAAGGAGGATGAAAAATACACTGAAACACACGAAAACCGGACCTTTCGTGGCATAGTTGTTGTTGTTGTTGTTTTTGTTGTTGTTGTTGTGCTCCTGTGTCCGTCACACTTTATTCTAAAAGCTTAAATGGTTCCTGTTACCACATTAAACATCTTCATCCAATTCAGAAAGATAGACGGACTTTTAAAATAGAAACCTGTATCTTTATCTTTCAACAGACATTGATTTTTTCCCAAGTATAATCGATCATTAGGGCCTTGGTCTCCTTTTGTCTATAAGAGACTTGGTCTCCTTTTGTCTAAAAGGGACTTGGTCTCATTTTGTCTATAAGAGACTTGGTCTCCTTTTGTCTATTACAGACTTGGTCTCCTTTTGTCTATAAGAGACTTGGTCTCCTTTTGCTATAAGAGACTTGGACTCCTTTTGTCTTTCAGAGACTTGGTCTCCTTTTGGCTGTAAGAAACTTGGTCTCCTTTTGTCTATACGAGACTTGGTCTCCTTTTGTCTATAAGAGACTTGGTCTCCTTTTGCTATAAGAGACTTGGACTCCTTTTGTCTTTCAGAGACTTGGTCTCCTTTTGGCTGTAAGAAACTTGGTCTCCTTTTGTCTATACGAGACTTGGTCTCCTTTTGTCTAGAAGAGACTTGGTCTCCTTTTGTCTATAAGAGACTTTGTCTCCTTTTGTCTGTAAGAGACTTGGTCTCCTTTTGTCTATAAGAGACTTGGTCTCCTTTTGTTTATAAGAGACTTGGTCTCCTTTTGTCTATAAGAGACTTTGTCTCCTTTTGTCTATAAGAGACTTGGTCTCCTTTTGTCCATAAGAGACTTGGTCTCCTTTTGTCTGAAAGACTTGGTCTCCTTTTGTCTATAAGAGGCTTTGTCTCCTTTTGTCTATACGAGACTTGGTCTCCTTTTGTTTAGAAGAGACTTGGTCTCCTTTTGTCTATAATAGACTTGGTCTCCTTTTGTCTATAATAGACTTGGTCTCCTTTTGTCTATACAAGACTTGGTCTCCTTTTGTATATGAGACTTGGTCTCCTTTTGTCTATACAAGACTTGGTCTCCTTTTGTCTATACGAGACTTGGTCTCCTTTTGTTTATAAGACACTTGGTCTCCTTTTGTCGATACGAGACTTGGTCTCCTTTTGTCTATAATAGACTTGGTCTCCTTTTGTCTAGAATAGACTTGGTCTCCTTTTGTCTATACAAGACTTGGGCTCCTTTTGTCTATACAAGACTTGGTCTCCTTTTGTCTATGAGACTTGGTCTCCTTTTGTCTATACGAGACTTGGTCTCCTTTTGTCTATAAGAGACTTGGTCTCCTTTTGTCTATAAGAGACTTTGTCTCCTTTTGTCTAAAAGAGACTTTGTCTCCTTTTGTCGATAAGAGACTTTGTCTCCTTTTGTCTATACGAGATTTGGTCTCCTTTTGTCTATAAGAGACTTGGTCTCCTTTTGTCTATACAAGACTTGGTCTCCTTTTGTCTAAAAGAGACTTTGTCTCCTTTTGTCGATAAGAGACTTTGTCTCCTTTTGTCCATACGAGACTTGGTCTCCTTTTGTCTATAAGAGACTTGGTCTCCTTTTGTCTATACCAGACTTGGTCTCCTTTTGTCTATGAGAGACTTGGTCTCCTTTTGTCTATACGAGACTTGGTCTCCTTTTGTCTATAAGAGACTTGGTCTCCTTTTGTCCATACGAGACTTGGTCTCCTTTTGTCTATAAGAGACTTGGTCTCCTTTTGTCTGTAAGAGACTTGGTCTCCTTTTGTCTATACGAGACTTGGTCTCCTTTTGTCTATGAGAGACTTGGTCTCCTTTTGTCTATAAGAGACTTTGTCTCCTTTTGTCTATACGAGACTTGGTCTCCTTTTGTCTATAAGAGACTTGGTCTCCTTTTGTCTATAAGAGACTTTGTCTCCTTTTGTCTATACGAGACTTGGTCTCCTTTTGTTTATAAGACACTTGGTCTCCTTTTGTCTATACGAGACTTGGTCTCCTTTTGTCTATAATAGACTTGGTCTCCTTTTGTCTATAATAGACTTGGTCTCCTTTTGTCTATACAAGACTTGGTCTCCTTTTGTCTATGAGACTTGGTCTCCTTTTGTCTATACGAGACTTGGTCTCCTTTTGTCTCTAAGAGCCATGGTCTCCTTTTGTCTATACGAGACTTGGTCTCCTTTTGTCTATACGAGACTTGGTCTCCTTTTGTCTATACGAGACTTGGTCTCCTTTTGTCTATAAGAGACTTGGTCTCCTTTTGTCTGTAAGAGACTTGGTCTCCTTTTGTCTCTAAGAGCCATGGTCTCCTTTTGTCTATACGAGACTTGGTCTCCTTTTGTCTATACGAGACTTGGTCTCCTTTTGTCTATACGAGACTTGGTCTCCTTTTATCTATAAGAGACTTGGTCTCCTTTTGTCTGTAAGAGACTTCTTTTTTTTTTCTTTTTTTTTTGTTGTATACTGAATCGAGGCTCGTGAAAGAGCTAACATTGACTTCACAAACAAATCGACCAGACAAACAAAATACACAAAAAGAGGGAGCGGAAGACAAGATGGGGAGAAAAGGGGAAGCACACAAACACAACATCCGAGAGCAGGGAGATGTGTGGAAGGGAGAGGGCCCGGGGGGAGGAGGCATGGGAAGGGGGGGGTGGGGGGGAGGGAGAAGTATAAAGCACAAGGACACCAAGGACTTCCAGGACAGAAGTTGGTATTTCAAAAAGTGGAATTGGGGTGAAATTAGCGGGGGTAGAAAAGATCAAGGTTTTGGATGGGGGAAGATAAGAGATGGTGGTGAACAGCAGTTTTAAAGACCTGGAGGGTGGAGTGGGATTGAAGAGAGTGAGGGAGTTTGTTCCAGAGGCGGGAGAAAAGAGGAATGAAGGAGTGAAGGTGAGCAGAGAGTCTTGATTTTGGCAGTTTAACCAAAAGAGGGTTGCAGGCAGATCTTGTGCGACCTGTAGGAATATTTGTGGGACAGAGCCCAGAGAGAGCTGGGGGGGGGGGCAAGGCCAGAGAGGAGTCGGTAGAAGACGGAAAGACCACCAACCTGCTTGCGGTGAGTGAGTGAGAGGCCCTTGGAGTTAGCTTCATCGCGGGAGATTCCAATGATTCTTGGAACTTGGTCTCCTTTTGTTTATAAGAGACTTGGTCTCCTTTTGTCTATAAGAGACTTGGTCTCCTTTTGTCTTTCAGAGACTTGGTCTCCTTTTGTCAAAAAGACTTGGTCTCCTTTTGTCTATAAGAGGCTTTGTCTCCTTTTGTCTATACGAGACTTGGTCTCCTTTTGTTTATAAGAGACTTGGTCTCCTTTTGTCTATACGAGACTTGGTTTCCCTTTGTCTATAAGAGACTTGCTCTCCTTTTGTCTATACGAAACTTGGGCCCCTTTTGTCTATACGAGACTTGGTCTCCTTTTGTCTATATGAGACTTGGTCTCCTTTTGTTTATAAGAGACTTGGTCTCCTTTTGTCTATACGAGACTTGGTTTCCTTTTGTCTATGAGAGACTTGGTCTCCTTTTGTCTATACGAGACTTGGTCTCCTTTTGTCTATACGAGACTTGGTTTCCTTTTGTCTATAAGAGACTTGGTCTCCTTTTGTGTTTATAAGAGACTTGGTCTCCTTTTGTTTATAAGAGACTTGGTCTCCTTTTGTCTAGGAGACTTGGTCTCCTTTTGTCTATAAGAGGCTTTGTCTCCTTTTGTCTATACGAGACTTGGTCTCCTTTTGTTTATAAGAGACTTGGTCTCCTTTTGTCTATACGAGACTTGGTTTCCTTTTGTCTATGCGAGACTTGGTCTCCTTTTGTCTATACGAGACTTGGTCTCCTTTTGTCTATACGAGACTTGGTCTCCTTTTGTCTATACGAGACTTGGTCTCCTTTTGTTTATAAGAGACTTGATCTCCTTTTGTCTATACGAGACTTGGTCTCCTTTTGTCTATACGAGACTTGGTCTCCTTTTGTCTATACGAGACTTGGGCTCCTTTTGTCTATGCGAGACTTGGGCTCCTTTTGTCTATGAGACTTGGTCTCCTTTTGTCTATATGAGACTTGGTCTCCTTTTGTCTATACGAGACTTGGTTTCCTTTTGTCTATGCGAGACTTGGTCTCCTTTTGTCTATATGAGACTTGGTCTCCTTTTGTCTATACGAGACTTGGGCTCCTTTTGTCTATGCGAGACTTGGTTTCCTTTTGTCTATGCGAGACTTGGTCTCCTTTTGTCTATACGAGACTTGGTCTCCTTTTGTCTATACGAGACTTGGTCTCCTTTTGTCTATACGAGACTTGGGCTCCTTTTGTCTATGCGAGACTTGGGCTCCTTTTGTCTATGAGACTTGGTCTCCTTTTGTCTATATGAGACTTGGTTTCCTTTTGTCTATACGAGACTTGGGCTCCTTTTGTCTATACGAGACTTGGTTTCCTTTTGTCTATAAGTGACTTGGTCTCCTTTTGTCTATACGAGACTTGGTCTCCTTTTGTTATTAGACTTATTATTATTATTCTTTCCGCCACATTTTGTGGAAGTTGCAGCGTCGGCCCTGTTGCTCCGATCAACGATCAAGTTGAAACTTTCCAGGAATGTTGGAGCCAATGGGAATTGATGCCGTCATCTATTTCCGAATTTTGATTTTGCAATCACCATGGCAACTAGCTTGGATTTAAGCGAAAACTTTAAAAATCTTCTTCTCCGAAACCGCAAATGCTATCGATTTGAATCTTGTCATGTTATGATCGACTACTCATGGTGCAACAAGGTTGTATAAGATGACGTCATTGGTGAAGCGGTTTGGCAGCCACGTTGAGGTAAAAAAAAAATCTATCCGATTAACACAAAACATTTTTTGTGGCATCTCCGTATCAATACGAACTTGAATATGATTTTTTTTTTGATCGGTCACATGGTCTGGCAATGAAAAAGAAAACAAAATTGATCAAAATTGATGATGTCATAGGTCACGTGACCAGGCGGCTAAATTGTATTTCATGAAATCCTTTAAAATGCATCTCCGCCTTAATTTTTCGATCGATTGAGTTGAAACTTGGACCACTTATAGTATGCCACTTGACTTGATGTGTATTCTCTGGATGACGTCATAGGTCATGTGGCATTGCGGCCATATTGGAGTTCATGAAAAACTTCTAAAATGCACCTCCTTCATTTTTCGGATCAACTCGGTTCAAACTTTGCATAATTGGGTCCGGGACGCCGTTGCCAAGGACGTTGTTGCACACTTGTCCAATCAGAAAACATATAATAAGGGGAGCGGTAGACAAGATGGGGAGAGAGGGGGGAGGCACACAAGCACAACATTTGAGAGCAGGGACATCGAGAGATCTGTAGGAGGGAGAGGGCTTGGGGGGAGGTGGGAGAGGTATAAAACACGTGGACACTGCAAGGACTTCCAGGAAAGAAGTTGGAATTTCAAAAAAGTGCATCTGAGGTGAATTAGCAGGGGTAGAAAAGATCAAGGTTTTGGATGGGGGAAGATAAGAGATGGTGGTGAACAGCTGTTTCAAAGACCTGGAGGGAGGAGTGGGATTGAAGGGAGTGAGGGAGTTTGTTCCAGAGGCGGGAGAAAAGGGGAATGAAAGAGTGAAGGTGAGCAGAGAGTCTTGATTTTGGCAGTTTAACCATAAGAGGGTTGCTGGCAGATCTTGTGCGACCTGTAGGAATATTTGAGGGACAGAGCACAGAGAGAGCTGGTGGAGCAAGGCCGGAGAGGAGTCGGTAGAAGACGGAAAGACCACCAACCTGCCTGCGGTGAGTGAGTGAAAGGCCCTCGGAGTTAGCTTCATCGCAGGAGATTCCAATGATTCTGAATGCTTTGGCCTCAACAGCGTGAAGCCGAGCTAGGTGTGAGGCAGGAGCACCGGCCCAGAGGGGAGAGCAGTATTCCATTGAGCTGCGGATTAAAGCCTTGTATGTGGTGAGGAGCTCAGGTGTGCTCGACTCGGATGAGCATGAGCTCACTGTTCATACTCAAATAAACACTCAAATGTGAGTACATGACTCAACTGTTAAATGTGTTTCTAACTCAAACCTACTCCCTGCTGCTTATTAACACAGCAACACTACCTTAATAACCGAAAACATATAAAAGGAGATATCTGTATCTACTACAACACTGACTATACAGTAGTCACATGGAAGTGGTCGCATAAATTGGAAAGTGAAAAAGCAACAGACTTGCAAATGATGAAGAGTTTCATTTTGTTCTGATACCTTTTCCTGCATCAACTACAACCTCATCAAAGCAATATAGGGTACCAAGAAGGATGTGACTTAAGAAATTCCATCTTGTAGCCAGAATCTTATCGACAGGAGAGTCTAAAGCATTTGATGAAGAGTAGTCATAAAATAGTAGTTTAACATGGTCATATCCCCCGTGGTTTTAGCAATTATGCTGTATGCAGTTAACGTCCGCCAGTCGGCCATCTTTGGTCGGATTACAAAATAAAATATTCTGCATATGTATACTCTTATGTGTTGTCTATGTGCCAAGTTTGAATAAAATTAGTCCATGCATGTCTGAGAAATGGTTGGGGACACGTTTAAGTAACAAAATGGCTGCCAGTCGGCCATCTTTGTTCTGATCTCGAACCAAAATGATGTGTATATGTAAGCCATCATTCTTTATCTGTGTGCCAAGTTTGAACAAGATCGGTAAATGCATGTCTGAGAAATGGTTGAGGACATGTTCGATATCGGGTTTTTTTACAACTAAAATGGCCGCCAGTCTACCAGAGTTGGCTATCTTTGATCAGATCGCAAAATAAATTGTGATGCATGTGTGTGCCATCATGTGCTGTGCTTTTGCGAAGTTTGAACAAAATTGGACAATGCATCATGCATGTCCGATAAATTGTTGGAGACATGTTTAAGTAACAAAATTGCCGCCAATCTACCAGTCGGCCATCTTTGATCAGATCACAAAATAAAGTGAGGTGCATGTGTATGCCATCATGTACTGTGGTCTGTGCGTGTGCCAAGCTTGAACAAAATTGGTCCATGCATGTTCAAGAAATGGTTGGGCACATGTTTAGGTCACAAAATGGTCGCCAGTCGGCCATCTTGGTCCTGATCTTGAAAGAAAATGACGTGCATATATATGTAAGCCATCATTCGTTATCTGTGCGCCAAGTTTGAACAATATCGGTAAATGCATGTCCCAGAAATAGTTGAGGATGTGTTCAATATCGGCTTTTTTATGCCCCCGCCCCCGAAGGTGGCCAGAGGCATTATGTTTTCAGGTTGTCCGTCCGTACGTCCGTACTGGCTAAACCTCGTTTTTCTCAGCAACCACATGTCCGATTGAGACGAAACTTTCAGGGTAGGAGTGACACCCATGCAGAATGTTTTTATGATGATAGTGACGTCATAGATCACGTGGTATGGCAGCCATCTTGGATTAAACGGGAAAAAAATTCTCAGAAACCGCTGAATGGAAAAAATTGAAACTTGCTACATTGTCAAGTTCTCCCATTGGGGACCAAAAGCATGATAATGACGGCATCATAGGTGATGTGGTATACCAGCCAAAAGTGTTTTTATTCGAATTCATTATCCTAAAAATCTGAAATTGCACGCACATGATCTATGGCCCATTTGTATTGAAATATTAAATTTATGACATCACAGGTCACATGGTTTGGCAGACATTGGATTTAACCTAAAACCTCAAAAAAAACCATCTCCCAAACCACCAAATCAATTGACTCGAAACTTAATTACAAGATGATCACGAAAACATTATTGGTCACATGGTGTGGCAGCCATATTGGATTGAAGGAAAATATTAAATAATTATATCGCTGAAACCACTTACCCTATCGTTGCGAAATTTTACAAATATCATCTAACACCACTGTTGCATATAGTTTGAAAATTATGCTGTCATAGGTCACGTGGTTTGGCAGCCATCTTGGATAGAAAAACGAACCTTATGCAATCAACATGAAACTTCAAAAACGTGATCCCCTACCCATACATATGCAGAGTATACATTTTTTAAGGTCATATGTCACGTCGTATGGCAGCCATATTAGCTTGAAAGCCAATATTTAAAAAAATCCCTTCTCTGAAACTGCTTCACCGATCGATGTGAAACCTGTCATGGCTGGTGAAAATGTGATACTTGAAAACAGCTGAAGGGATTTAAATCAAACTTGTTTATTTTTAGGACAGTGAAGGAGGGCATCGACCAGTTGTGGGACTATGCGGAGGCATATTCGCGACACAGTCAACAACATCAGTAAATGTATGTCCGAGAGGTGGTTGAGGACGTGTTTAACATCGTGTTATTTACAACTAAAATGCCCACCAGTCGGCCACCTTTGATCGAATCAAGAAACAAAATGATGTGCATATGTACACCATCATGTATTGTCTTTGTGAAAAGTATGAACAAAATCGGTCCATACATCTCCAATATATGGTTGCTTACGGACGGACAGATGGACCAGGCCCAATCCATAAGCCCCAGTTTCGGACTACGTCCAACGGGGGCTAATAAGAGTCCTTGACTATGTTGTGGAACATCGGCTGAGGTCCTCACTTTTTCACCTTTATTCGCTTTTCAAGTCGTTTTTTGCACAAGCGCTTAAGCGATTGGCGTGAAACTTTCGACATAAGAGCGCCTTCCCTTGGAGATTTTGTTAAACAAAGTTACATGATGATTGGATGGAAAAATGTGGCTGGAATTCCAAAATATCCGTTTTCTGCAGGCATGGGTCGCAGGGCGTTTCACGTACTGGGAATAAATGGTCGAGGCATCCGCTCTGAGTCTGGGAGGTGGGTGATTCAATCCCCGGGGTTGTCATACCTAACACTTTAAAAAGGTATGTGTTGTTTCCTTACTTGACACTCAGTATTTAAAAGATGACGTGGTAAAACTTTGCTGAAAATCTGCTTCAACAGCACCCAGGCTCCGAATAGAGTATGGTTCATCAAATCAAATCAAATTTATAAACTGCTGAACAGGTGCAAAAACAAATGTTCAAGATTGTTTCACTTTTGTTTCAGTCTCTGACACCGCACGTGGACAAATTGGTACCCAGCTGTTACCGAAACTGCTGTCAAAGTCACACCTTGATGCATATGATGTCCTTTCATTACTCCCGCCAGGGAATAATGCATTCGATCGTGTCCGTGTGTGTGTGTGCGTGTGTGTGTTCGTGTGTTTGTGAAGAAGGTATCTGGGAAAAGTTCTGAACGGATTTGGATGAAAGTTGGTGGGATGATTGCCCTTGGGATAAGGAAGAATTGATTAGTTTTTGGTGCAGCTCAGGATATTATTCCGGATCCAGGAATTTTTTGAAGGATTTTTTTACCATTGGAAGATAGGGCTCAGCAGCGGCCACCCACGGCGGGAGTATGCGCTCTACTGAGTGGCGTTCTAGTTTACCAATTGTTTCCTTAGCTCACAAACACCATAGCAACAAACAGAAATAGCTTCAAAGACAAGTCCCTCCCCCCCCACTCTCCAACAGATGGAGCTTACATTATGCAGAAGGCCAAAAAAATCTTAATGGATCCATCCTTCAAACTATCGTTCTTCCATGAACTCAATTTTGTAAACTCGAAAGCATCTGAAAATGCGAAGCCCATCCTCATCTGTTTGGATTCAGTTTCAGTCTCTTCTTCTGTATGCTCAAAATAATGAAAAGTTTTAAAATATATATTTAAAATGAAAATGATTTTATGCAGCCTTGACCTTTGTTTTAGATCTAAAAAAAAAAAAAGAGCTTCTAGCTTTTGATTGGTGAGCAATTCTGACTCAATATGCAAAAAATTTTACATTTCAGGTCAATTGGACGAAAATTGGCGATTTTATGCAACCATGACCTTTTACCTTTTCATCTATATAAAAAAAAATCAATTGACTCCTACCTTCTGATTAGTGCACCATTTCAGTGACCAGATATGCAAATTCTTTTAAATTTCAGGTCAATCGGGTAAAAATTGGTAATTTTACGCAGCCTTGACCTGTGACCTTTTGATCTAAAAACAGTCGGCTTATAGCTTTTGATTGATTAACCAAGTCAGTGAACCAATATGCAAATTCTTCAAATTTCAGGTCAATCCGATGAAAATTCATTATATGTGACGTTGACCCTTGACCTTTGACCTTTGAACAAAATTATTACTTTTCCTTCTCCATAGGGTCAAAATAAAGCTTTGCTGAAAATTTGATGACAACTCTCAAATGGTAAATTGAAATTTCAGGTCAATTGGATGAAAATTGATGATTTTATGTGATGCTGACCTTTGACCTTTTGACCAAATTATTAATTTGCCGTCTCCGTCTTATCATAATAAAGCTTTGTTGAAAATTTGATGACAAAACTCAAATGGTAAATTGAAATTTCAGGTCAATTGGATGAAAATTGATGATTTTATGTGATGCTGACCTTTGACCTTTTGACAAAATTATTAATTTGCCGTCTCCGTATTATCATAATAAAGCCTTGTTGAAAATTGGATGACAAAACTCAAATGGTAAATTGAAATTTCAGGTCAATTGGATGAAAATTGATGATTTTATGTGATGCTGACCTTTGACCTTTTGACAAAATTATTAATTTGTCGTCTCCGTATTATCATAATAAAGCTTTGTTGAAAATTTGATGACAAAACTCAAATGGTGAATTGAAATTTCAGGTCAATTGGATGAAAATTGATGATTTTATGTGATGCTGACCTTTGACCTTTTGACCAAATTATTAATTTGCCGTCTCCGTATTATCATAATAAAGCTTTGTTGGAAATTTGATGACAAAACTCAAATGGTAAATTGAAATTTCAGGTCAATTGGATGAAAATTTATGATTTTATGTGATGCTGACCTTTGACCTATTGACAAAATTATTAATTTGCCGTCTCCATATTATCATAATAAAGCTTTGTTGAAAATTTGATGCCAAAACTCAAATGGTAAATTGAAATTTCAGGTCAATTGGATGAAAATTGATGATTTTATGTGATGCTGACCTTTGACCTTTTGACAAAATTATTAATTTGCCGTCTCCGTATTATCATATTAAAAATTTGTTGAAAATTTGATGACAAAACTCAAATGGTAAATTGAAATTTCAGGTCAATTGGATAAAAATTGATGATTTTATGTGATGCTGACCTTTGACCTTTTGACCAAATTATTAATTTACCGTCTCCGTATTATCATAATAAAGCTTTGTTGAAAATTTGATGACAAAACTCAAATGGTAAATTGAAATTTCAGGTCAATTGGATGAAAATTGATGATTTTATGTGATGCTGACCTTTGACCTTTTGACAAAATTATTAATTTACCGTCTCCGTATTATCATAATAAAGCTTTGTTGAAAATTTGATGACAAAACTCAAATGGTAAATTGAAATTTCAGGTCAATTGGATGAAAATTGATGATTTTATGTGATGCTGACCTTTGACCTTTTGACCAAATTATTAATTTGCCGTCTTCGTATTATCATAATAAAGCTTTGTTGAAAATTTGATGACAAAACTCAAATGGTAAATTGAAATTTCAGTTCAATTGGATGAAAATTGATGATTTTATGTGATGCTGACCTTTGACCTTTTGACCAAATTATTAATTTGCCGTCTCCGTATTATCATAATAAAGCTTTGTTGAAAATTTGATGACAAAACTCAAATGGTAAATTGAAATTTCAGGTCAATTGGATGAAAATTGATGATTTTATGTGATTTTGACCTTTTGACCAAATTATTAATTTGCCGTCTCCGTATTATCATATTAAAGCTTTGTTGAAAATTTGATGACAAAACTCAAATGGTAAATTGAAATTTCAGGTCAATTGGATGAAAATTTATGATTTTATATGATGATGACCTTTGACCTTTTGACCAAATTATTAATTTGCGGTCTCCGTATTATCATAATAAAGCTTTGTTGAAAATTTGATGACAAAACTCAAATGGTAAATTGAAATTTCAGGTCAATTGGATGAAAATTGATGATTTTATGTGATGCTGACCTTTGACCTTTTGACCAAATTATTAATTTTCTGTCTCCGTAATATCATAATAAAGCTTTGTTGAAAATTTGATGACAAAACTCAAATGGTAAATTGAAATTTCAGGTCAATTGGATGAAAATTGATGATGTTATGTGATGCTGACGTTTGACCTTTTGACCAAATTATTAATTTGCTGTCTCCGTATTATCATAATAAAGCTTTGTTGAAAATTTGATGACAAAACTCAAATGGTAAATTGAAATTTCAGGTCAATTGGATGAAAATTGATGATTTTATGTGATTTTGACCTTTTGACCAAATTATTAATTTGCCGTCTCCGTATTATCATATTAAAGCTTTGTTGAAAATTTGATGACAAAACTCAAATGGTAAATTGAAATTTCAGGTCAATTGGATGAAAATTGATGATTTTATATGATGATGACCTTTGACCTTTTGACCAAATTATTAATTTGCGGTCTACGTATTATCATAATAAAGCTTTGTTGAAAATTTGATGACAAAACTCAAATGGTAAATTGAAATTTCAGGTCAATTGGATGAAAATTGATGATTTTATGTGATGCTGACCTTTGACCTTTTGACCAAATTATTAATTTGCCGTCTCCGTATTATCATAATAAAGCTTTGTTGAAAATTTGATGACAAAACTCAAATGGTAAAAAAGTTACAACCCAGACAGACAGACAGACAGAAGTGATTACAAAACCTGCTGTACAGGGGACGTGCTAGAAACTTTCTAATCGAGAATAATGTTGAGAGTTTCTTTCATTGAAGCTTCGCGCAGCTATTTCGCAATTTCAAGGAAACTATCGATGGAAATGATTGGGAGAGTTGACGAGGGAGGGTTCGACGGTTCAACACTGGTGTGCACACAAACAAGTGCAGAGGGTGCCAAGAGTCAAAGCGATAATGAAGCGACCGACGGTCGGTTGAGCGAGTGAGCAGCAGCGTGAGCAGCGCGCACATGACACGCCGCAGGAGCACAAGCAGAATGCGTGGGATTCCACGTAGTTATGGGCTGAACATTCCAGCCGTGGCAGAGCTCGGGAAGCTCCTCGTCCTTTGTGTTCGGTGAACGCACCTTCGCAGCGCCTTCCCGGGACCGAGCGGCGCCCGACATAAGGATTATAACACGGCGCGATGGCTTTCGCGCGACATTTATCTTCCTCCCATCTGCTCCAGACGACACCTCTAATTATTCTTGTACAATCAGCCCTCGCTGCTGCATGCAAATCAGCCGCCGTTTGAACCGTCCTTCCTTCTGGGATGCATGCAAATGTCCAACGCGCGCGGAACGTATTACAAAACCATCAAGTAGTAAACAAAAAGTATATTTGTGGGAAAACGTGCTTGGAATTGAAGGAATGCAAAAAACATCGATTCGTTCCTTCCCAGCTAACGCAACGACGTTGGGGCAACGTCAGCGACGCCGTTGGGCCTGTGTCAAAAAACAACGTTGGGCCGACGTAATTTGGTCCCGGCGAGCCAATGGTGGGTCAACGTTGGAAAGGAGCGTTTGCCCAACGTTAATCAGACGTTGGAAGGGAGAGTTTGACCAACGTTAATCAGACGTTGTGCGGAGCATTGGGTCCACGTTATGCCGACATTGGAAAAAAGCGTTTGCCCAACGTTGAGCCAACGTTAATCAGACGTTGGAAGGGAGAGTTTGACCAACGTTAATCAGACGTTGGAAGGGAGAGTTTGCCCAACGTTAATCAGACGTTGTAGGGTGCATTCGGTCCACGTTATGCTGATGTTGGAAGGAAACGTTTGCCCAACGTTGGGCCAACGTTAATCATCCGTTGGAAGGGAGAGTTGGCCCAACGTTAATCAGACGTTGGAATGGTGAGTTTGCCCAACGTTAATCAGACGTTGGAAGGGAGAGTTTGCCCAACGTTATCGGACGTTGGAAGGGAGAGTTTGCCCAATGTTAATCAGACGTTGGTAGGAAACGTTGGGCCAACATTAATCAGACGTTGGAAGGGAGTGTTTGCCCAACGTTAATCAGACGTTGTGCGGAGCATTGGGTCCACGTTATGCCGACATTGGAAAAAAGCGTTTGCCCAACGTTGAGCCAACGTTAATCAGACGTTGGAAGGGAGAGTTTGACCAACGTTAATCAGACGTTGGAAGGGAGAGTTTGCCCAACGTTAATCAGACGTTGTAGGGTGCATTCGGTCCACGTTATGCTGATGTTGGAAGGAAACGTTTGCCCAACGTTGGGCCAACGTTAATCAGCCGTTGGAAGGGAGAGTTGGCCCAACGTTAATCAGACGTTGGAATGGTGAGTTTGCCCAACGTTAATCAGACGTTGGAAGGGAGAGTTTGCCCAACGTTAATCAGACGTTGGAAGGGAGAGTTTGCCCAATGTTAATCGGACGTTGGAAGGGAGAGTTTGCCCAATGTTAATCAGACGTTGGTAGGAAACGTTGGGCCAACATTAATCAGACGTTGGAAGGGAGAGTTTGCCCAACGTTAATCAGACGTTGGAAGGGAGAGTTTGCCCAATGTTAATCAGACGTTGGTAGGAAACGTTGGGCCAACATTAATCAGACGATGGAAGGGAGAGTTTGACCAACGTTAATCAGACGTTGGAAGGGAGAGTTTGCCCAACGTAATCAGACGTTGTAGGGTGCATTCGGTCCACGTTATGCTGATGTTGGAAGGAAACGTTTGCCCAACGTTAATCAGACGTTGGAAGGGAGAGTTTGCCCAACGTTAATCAGACGTTGGAATGGTGAGTTTGCCCAACGTTAATCAGACGTTGGAAGGGAGAGTTTGCCCAACGTTAATCAGACGTTGGAAGGGAGAGTTTGCCCAATGTTAATCAGACGTTGGTAGGAAACGTTGGGCCAACATTAATCAGACGTTGGAAGGGAGAGTTTGCCCAACGTTAATCAGACGTTGGAAGGGAGAGTTTGCCCAATGTTAATCAGACGTTGGTAGGAAACGTTGGGCCAACGTTAATCAGACGTTGTAGGGTGCATTCGGTCTACGTTATGCTGACGTTGGAAGGAAACGTTTGCCCAACGTTGGTCCAATGTTAATCAGACGTTGTAGGGAGCATTCGGTCTACGTTATGCTGACGTTGGAAGGAAACGTTGGGCCAACGTTAATCAGACGTTGTAGGGAGCATTCAGTCCATGTTATGCTGACGTTGGAAGGAAGCGTTTGCCCAACGTTGTGCCAACGTTAATCAGACGTTGGAAGGAGCATTTGCCCAACGTTGTTGCGTTAACCGAATTACCTTCCAATGAGGTTTATCGTTAAAGGCTTCAAGTGTGTCTATCGAGACATCTTTAAAATACGATGTACTTTGAAAACAAGAAAAATCGCCACTAAGTTGAAATGTGCTACACGACGGGACCAAGGCTTCTTCGCAGACGCGTGGCACGTACGGCTTGGCGGAAAGGACAGGGAGGCCTTCAAAAATTGGTCACCCGAAATGCCTTGTCCATGTCATTTGTTATTGATCGGGCCAAGAATAATGGTCTCGCATCACACTTTTCGCAACCCGAGACGGCGGATAGATGCTGAGGAAGAAAGACTCTCGGGCCCCCACTAAATTAGGTGTCTAACAATGTTTGATGACATACATTTCCTGGTGCTCTGACCACAAATGGAAAAACCCTGAGAGGCAAAAAAAAAAAAATCCCATTTTCAGACTGAACCAAGGCCACTCTTAGTAGCATCATATGGACTCATCTGGAAGGAGCAGAAACACTTAATTGATGTCATAATTTGGTGCTGTCAGGTCGTAATGGACCTCGACATTTTAACTACAGTGTATGGACAAACAGTTCGCTAAGTAAAGCATATTATCTTGATGACGTGTATCACGATGGGGAAAAAAATATCGTGAGATAAACAAATAAATAAATAATGTTTCCATCGGTCGCTGAGGTTTGCATGCAATCTTGCATCGGAAGGTGACAATGACGTAACAAATCGGACAATGGAATACCGCGTACCCAGAGCCTCCGTTAGGTGCCCGCGGAGCCAGCAGATGCTGGGGGACACCCACAAATAGGGGCCACCCACAAATAGGGGCCACCCACAAATAGGGGCCACCCACAAATAGGGGCCACCCACAAATAGGGGCCACACACAAATAGGAGCCACACTGTTGTATCGTAAAGTTCAGTAAGAAGAATTCAGTAAGGTCCAACTGTTTTATTCAATCCAACATCGAACGCAAGTCCTGTTCCAATCCTCTCCACGATCCGTCCTTTTCCCGGAACTCCTCCTCCTCTTGGCCACGCCCCCTCTAGCGTACCTTCTATGCACACCACATGTCCCCCTTTCTTTAACCACATGCATACCATAACTCAGTGACCAACAATATATATACACCATAGTTAATGAGAAGGTGAAATGTAGTAATACCACAGCGTGGATTAACCATAAAACAAGTAATAATAGACATGCAACAGTTTATCATAGCTTCTTTTTCTTACTCTCGAAGAACTTTAGATTACATCATCACATAATCTCATGTCCAGACTGGAGGTCTGCGAACTCTGGCATCCTGGCCGACCGGCACAGATTCTGATGTGTCTTCAGCTGGTGGTGTGGTGATGTCAGGAAGGAGTGGTTGCTCGGTATCGTCTCTTTCATTCCCTTGGCAGGCAGATGCTAAATGAGAAGCATTCCAGATCCGTCCATCGGACAGTTTGTATGTGTGAGATCCTCTTCGCTCCATAACTTGGAGAGGCGCTGAAAATTTAGATTGTCCCTTTCGGAGTATGCCAGGTTTCCTCACTCAGATGAAGGAGCCACATTCAAAGTTCACATCCTTTACCCCCCGCCGTTTGTCGGTGTACGCCTTTTGCTTGTTCTGCTTCTCTTGTACCGTGAGTGCTGTGTCTTTGCATGACGGTGTGTTGGCCTTTGGCATCTGTAACCTTGTAACCATCTGTAACCATCTGAAGCTTGGTGTGCATCTCTCTCCCATGAAGCAGTTCAACAGGTGATCGCTGTGTTGTGGCATGTCGTGTTGCCCGGTATGTTTGAAGAAAGTCCGTTGTAAATGTTTTCCAGTCTTTCCCCTCAATGTTAGCAGTGAGCAAGCTTTCTTTTAAGCTTCGATTGAATCGTTCTATTTCTTCATTCGCTTGCGGGTAGTAGACTGCTGACTTTCTGTGTGTAATGTCTCTGTCTTTCAGAAAGGTTTCAAATTCCCGAGAGGTGAATTGTGAACCATTGTCGGATATCAACTCTTTTGGGTTACCTTCTCTGCTGAAGACAGATGACAGGAACTTGATCACTGTAGTGGAAGTGACCTGGGAGTTGAAGGCAATTTCTGTCCATTTGCTAAAGTAATCGATGAGTGTGATAGTGAAACGACAGTCCAGTGGTGCAGAATCGAAGGGTCCCACTATGTCGATTGCCAGTTTCTCCCAAGCTGCGTCAGGATAAGGAACCGGCTGCAGTGGTGATGTGTGTGTCACAGCTGTCTTGTCATGCTGCTGACAAATAATGCAAGCTTTGATTGCGGACTCTCCGTGTGCGTCCATTCCCAGCCACCAGTACAGATTCCTTAACCGCTGCTTTGTCATCACTATACCCTGGTGAGTGTCATGCGCTAATTTGATGAAATGTGGTTGTAGTGCATCCGGGACAAGAAGGCGGTGAGTACCTCTCATCACGCAGTCCTCTTGTAATGAGAGTTCATTTTGCAATCTGAAGTAAGGAAGGAGATCAGGATCCAGGCCTTTCGACGTTGCCAGCACTTTTTAAGCATTTCCCACAGCTTTGCTTGAACAGGGCAGGAAATACAGGCAGTTTTGAATTTTCAGCTGTCACAGCAGTGAGGGTTGATGTGAGCGCGACAACCTCAACATCATCCTCCAGGCTTGGCTCTGAAGTAGGCAGTGGCAGGCGAGACAAGCAAACAGCTGTTACATTTTCAGAGCAAGGCTTGTACTGAATGTCATAACTAAATGACAGAAGCCGTGCGGACCATCTGGCCATGCACATTGCAGCTCTTCCCAATCCTTTTGTGGAAAGTAGTGTAGTGAGAGGACTGTGGTCTGTGCGTAATATGAAATGTCTGCCCCAGAGATAAGTCCTCCACTTCTCTGTCGCCCACACGCATCCAAGCGCTTCCTTTTCCCCCGTGGAATATTTTCTTTCCGATTCAGTCAGCGTTCGGGATTCAAATGCGATGGTTTTCTCCGTTTTGTAAGCGTGGATTTGCGTCAGGACCGCTCCAAGACCATAATCAGAGGCATCAGTTGTCACAATGGTGTATAGCTCTGGATCAAAAAGAGCAAGCGCTGGACTACTGACAATCAGTTCTTTAACTGAGTCAAAACTTTTCTGTGCCTTGACTGACCAGGAGAAGGTGGATGGTCCCCGTAATAATTCTCTCAGAGGTTCGACGACCGATGCATAGTTATGGATGAATTTTGCATACCATGACGTGAGTCCGAGAAACGAGCGTAAACTCTGCACGTCTTTCGGTAGGGGGTGCTTGTCACACCGCAACAACATGAGCAGGGTCAGGTTTCATTCCTGCGTGTGACACCACATGTCCTAAAAATGACAACTCGGTCTGTCTGAAGTGGCATTTTGAAAGGTTCAGTTTCAGCCCAGCTGCATTGATACGTTGTAGTACCTCTCTAAGGTTTTTATCATGTGCTTCGGGAGTTCCTCCAAAATCCATTACATCGTCTAGGTAATACCGAGCTCCGGACTGTTTTTTAAAAATGGCAGACATCATCCTCTGGAAACAACTGGGTGCTGAAGCGAGCCCATAAGGGATTCGTTTGTAGCGAAACAGTCCCTCGTGCGTAATGAAGGCAGTGAAGTCCATGCTGTGCTCATGCAATACAACCTGGTGGTACGCACTTTGCAGATCCAGTGTGGAGAAAAGTGTGCTGCCTCGCAGCTCGGCAAACACCTCCTCCATATGCGGAAGAGGATATCCGTCAATCACCACCGCTTTATTTGGTTCTCTTAAATCCACACACAGGCGAATCCATCCGTTTTTATTCAGTCACTACAATTGGTGAAACCCACTCTGAAGATTCAATTGGCTCAATTACACCCAATTTAAGGAGCTTTTTCAACTCCTGAGAAACACTATCTCTCACAGAAAAAGGCAAGCGGCGCAGCTTTTGCTGGGCTGGAGTCACATTGGGTCGTATTTTAACGAGATGAATAAACCCCTTTGCACAGCCCAGGGTGTCCTCCTTGCTGTCACCTGTAACATTTGCCACTGGAGTTCGATTTGCCCTGTTTTTGGTGGTAGAAGTGATGCGACCATTCAGCAATTGCATGTCGAGTGCAGCAACCAGGTGTCTGCCCAGAATGGCAGTGCCGCTCCGCACTATGTAGAATTCAGCAGGTGCACAGTGATTCTCAAAAGTCACATCGGCATGCAGGCAACCACGCACAGGAACCGGGTTTCTCAGGTGGCTAACCAGGTGTAGTTTTGGCTCAGCCAGTGACACATTATTGAAACATTGCATGTAGACAGATTCAGGAAGTATGGATACTGCCGAGCCTGTATCTAACATTAGTTCAATGTCCATGGGCTCTCCCCCGGCAGCAATAACCTGTACAGTGCACATTATCTTTCAGCTTCTTGAGTCCTATTGTCTACACTCAACACATTCACGTCCGGTACAGTCACTTCGTGAACCTGTTTTGAGCTCCGGCATACTTTAGCAAAATGTCCTCTCTTTTTGCAGCTGTACAGGGCGTCCTTTGCTGGGCATCCATAGTAATTAGCTGTGTAGTTTACAGAACTGCATCTATAACAAGTCTTCCCTTGAGGCAGTTGGGATCGCTGATCTGAAATACTTCTCCCAGCGAATCTAAAGGGTCTTTTGCTGCTCTGCGAATCCTGTCTCTGCACAGGGTGTATGTTTGGCCTGTATAGCGCTAGCAGCCCCTTGGCCTATGATCTTGGCCTCCGCCATTGCCGACTCAGTCTGTCTAGCGATGGTTATAGCTTTCTGTAATGTCAGTCCCGTTTCTAGCAGTAACCGCTCTCTAATCCGAGGTGAGTTTGTTTTCTCGATCAGATGGTCCCGGATCATTTCGTCTGCCATCTCTCCAAACTCACATTGGACGACCATCTCCCTTAATGAAGCAATGTATTGTGACGTAGACTCGCCGCCATTTTCCTGACCACGTTGCCGAAATTTATATATTTATATCGTTCTGCCACGACATTAACTCTTGGGACAAAAAACCTCCTCAAGGCCATAAGTGCAGTCTCATAGCTATTATCAGCTACTGTTAATGTATAGAAGAGTCTCTGACCTTCGGTGCCCAAGCAATGTATCAAAAGTGCGCGCTTTCTCGCATCAGCAAGTGTAGTCTCCTTTATCGCTAGCACGAAGTTTTCAAAGACACGAGTCCAGGCCGTAAAATGCATTGAAGGCTCACCCGGGTTTTGCAGAAAGGGTGTCGGTGGATTCAAGTTCAGTCCCATTCTCGTCGCCAGTTTGTTGTATCGCAAAGTTCAGTAAGAAGAATTCAGTAAGGTCCAACTGTTTTATTCAATCCAAGATCGAACGTACGTCCTGTTCCAATCCTCTCCACGCTCCGTCCTTTTCCCCGAACTCCTCCTCCTCTTGGCCACGCCCCTTCTAGCGTACCTTTGATGCACAACACCACACACACAAATAGGGGCCACCCACAAATAGGAGCCACCCACAAATAGGGGCCACCCAAAAATAGGGGCCACCCACAAATAGGAGCCACCCACAAATAGGGGCTACCCACAAATAGGAGCCACCCACAAATAGGGGCCTCCCAAAAATAGGGGCCTCCCACATCAGCTTTCTTTAAAGTCCGGTTGTGCAACATAGACGTTTCCAATAACACGATCCTGCATGCCGACCGTCTGCCAATCACTTCACTGATGGGTTTCATCAGACATCATGTTGCACTTCACAACCACATGGTAAACCTATCTGTAAATCTCAATTCTCAATGAGGATGAAAAATACAGTGAAACACGTGAAAACCGGACCTTTGGTGGCAGAGTTGTTGTTGTTGTTTATGTGCCATACGTTAAACATCTTCTTCATCCAATTCAGAAGGATAGACGGACTTTTAAAATAGAAAACTATATCTTTATGTTTAAACAGACTGACTTTTTTCCAAGTGTAATCGATCATTTCTTCTTTTTTCCATAGCTACTTTTTCCAGTAACATCCCTACATCCTTTTTCATTAAAAAAAAAGTTTTTATTACTTGTTAAATAACTTTCCAACGACCTCAAAGTAAATCGAATGAAATTTACTATGAATTATTTACTCGATTTTACTTCATTTCCTCCATCTTGCGGAAGTTTTTTTTATTGATAATTATGACGTCATAGATCACGTGGTATTGGGGCAATCTTAGGAAAACCGAAAAAAATTGCACCTCTATATCTCCGAAACAGCTGCATCGACAAAATTGAGATATGGCTCATTGTAAAGAACTCTCCATGGGAAATAACATATGTTAATTATGATGTCATAGGTGCCTCCATTATGACGTCATAATTCGACAAGTACAAAACATCCAATCAATATGAAATTTCGTCATCGGTCACGTGGTTCGGCTGCCATATTTGTTTTAACACAGAAGCCTTAAAAAAACACTGAAAACACATATTGGCGAGGGTCTGCAATCTCTGATTGCTCTTTCTTGTTTAAACCGTTTTTCGGTATTTTGAGCATATTAAAAAAGAAGAAGAAGAAGAAGGAGAAGCAGAAGAAGAAGAAGAAGAAGAAGAAGAAGAAGACATCTAAATAAAAACGGACGCGACGGGATTTGCATTTTCTGATGCTTTCTAGTTTTCTTTGTAACCATTCATAGCAGGTATAACTAGAACGGCACTAAGTAGAGAGTATACATTCGCCAGGTGAACAGTTTACGTTTTGTATCACAAAGTAGACCAGAAAATCACAATACAGAATCACATTTAATCAAAATCATCCATCCACAACTTTTTGAGATATTCTGCTATATATCGGTTTTGGCCCTATCTCCCAATGGTGAAGAATCACTTAAAATAATCTACTAGCCGAATCCGGATCTTCACCAAAATTGAATCGATTCTTCCTTGTCACACACACAACTTATCCACCAAGTTTCGTCCAGATCCGTCCATAGGTTTTTGAGATATCCTGCTATATGTTGGTTTTAGTCTTATCACTCAATGGTGAAGAATCACTGTTTTGCACACAGAATCGAGGCTCGTATAAGAACTACCACATTGAACATGAAAACATGCACAGACACATAAAACATACAATGAAGGGAGCAGGAGACAAGAGGGGGAGAGAGAAGGAAGCACACAAGCACAACAACAGTGGAGAACAGGGACATCGGTAGATGTTCTGGAGGGATAGGGCTAGGGGAGGAGGGAGGGGTACACGGTATATAGCAAATGAACACTTCTAGGAATTTCAGGAAAGAACTTGAGGATTTAAAGAGGCGGATTTGGGGTGTTTTAACGGGGGTAGAAAAGATCAAGGTTTTGGATGGGGGAAGATACGAGATGGTGGTGAACAGCTGTTTTAAAGACCTGGAGGGAGGGATTGAAGAGAGTGTGGGAGATTGTTCCAGAGGCGGGAGAAAAGAGGAATGAAAGAGTGAAGGTGAGCAGAGAGTCTTGGTTTTGGTAGTTTCACCATAAGAGGGTTGCTGGCAGATCTTGTGTGTCCTGCAGGAATATTTGGGGGGCAGAGCACAGACAGAGCAGGGGGAGTAAGGCTGGAGAAGAGTCGGTAGAAGACAGAAAGACCACCAACCTGCCTGAGGTGAGCGAGGGAAAGGCCCTTGGAGTTAGCTTCATCGCGGGAGATTCCAATGATTCTGAACGCTTTGGTTTCAACAGCGTGAAGGCGAGCTAGGTGTGAGGCAGGAGCACCAGCCCAGAGGGGAGAGCAGTATTCCATAGAGCTGCGGATGAAAGCCTTGTATGTGGTGAGGAGCTCAGGTGTGCCAAGGAAGGACTTCGCACGACGGAGGATGCCCAGTCGGCGACTGGCTTTGGAGGCCAGCTTGGAAATGTGGATTTCCCAAGAAAGATCATAGCAGAAAGTGAGACCCAAAAGCCTGAGCGTCAGAACTTCTTTGAGAGGATTGTTGAGAAGGTAGATGGGAGGGTTGTCCAGACGGTCTTTTCAGAGATACATGGTGAGAGTGTGAGATTTGTCAGGATTGAAAGACATGTTCCACTTGTTTGACCAGTTTGTGATGTTATCCAGGTCTGCAGAGAGTGAAGAGGCTGCAGACTGCCGATCTGAGGGTTGAGGAATGGAGCGGCAGAGAGTGGACTTAAAAATTAAATAATTCCCATATCCGAATCCATATTCAGATCTTCACCAAAATCGAATCGAATCGTTCTTGTCACACACACACAATCTCTCCACCAAGTTCCGTGCAAATCCGTCCACAAATTTTTGAGATATCCTGCTATGGATCGTTTTTGGTCCGATCTCCCCATGGCGAAGAATCACTTAGAAAATTCTACTCGTCGGATCCGAATCCGCATCTTCACCAAAATCGAATCATTTCGTCCTTGTCACATACACTACATCTCTGCTAAATGTCGTCCGAATCCATCCACAACATTTTGAGATATATTGTTCACAAACAAACAGACAGATAAGGGTGAAAACATAACCTCCATCCACCTTTGGTGGCGGAGGTAACAATGATGTTAACGTAATTGATTTAACACAACCATTTAGTTCACACAGAGTATTAAAATTGTCAGGATGATCCACTTCCTGTGGAATACCAACTTAGAGTGTTGAGTATATGTAGTATAATCCTGAAACAGAGGGCACTCCTCACAATGATGAGCAGTCAACCTGGTATTTTGATGATGACCTCTTTATTTGATCTCAAAAGGATGTGGCAGCTTATATAACTTACTTCCACCATAGTTGTTGCACCATAAATTGGGAAACAACTTCTTTTCAAAAAAAAATGATCCAGTGCTGAAGCATTCCCATCAGACAAACTTCCTACCTAAAAAGAAAAAATAATTATGATAATCTGACCAAAATGGTCAATTTCCGATACAGTAGGTATTGCCTGAGAATATTCCAAAATGGCTGAGAAATACAATGAGCTTCACCAAGGTCACCACTTCTTCACCAACCACCCAAGGTCACCACTTCTTCACCAACCACCCAAGGTCACCACTTCTTCACCAACCACCCAAGGTCACCACTTCTTCACCAACCACCCAAGGTCACCACTTCTTCACCAACCACCCAAGGTCACCACTTCTTCACCAACCACTCAAGGTCACCACTTCTTCACCAACCACCCAAGGTCACCACTTCTTCACCAACCACCCAAGGTCACCACTTCTTCACCAACCACCCAAGGTCACCACTTCTTCACCAACTACCGAAGGTCACCACTTCTTCACCAACCACCCATGGTCACCACTTCTTCACCAACCACCCAAGGTCACCACTTCTTCACCAACCACCCAAGGTCACCAATTCTTCACCAACCACCCAAGGTCACCACTTCTTCACCAACCACCCAAGGACACCACTTCTTCACCAACCACCCAAGGACACCACTTCTTCACCAACCACGCAAGGTCACCACTTCTTCACCAACCACCCAAGGTCACCACTTCTTCACCAACCACCCAAGGTCACCACTTCTTCACCAACCACCCAAGGTCACCACTTCTTCACCAACCACCCAAGGTCACCACTTCTTCACCAACCACCCAAGGTCACCACTTCTTCACCAACTACCGAAGGTCACCACTTCTTCACCAACCACCCTAGGTCACCACTTCTTCACCAACCACCCTAGGTCACCACTTCTTCACTCACTACATATGCTCCATTTCGTAATGCACAGGTAGGCCACCTTCATTGGAAATGCTCACAACATTCCATCAGGTATTTTCATCTCTGCCTCCTTTCTCTTTCTTTTTTTTACCTCTTAGATTAAACCACATTTGCATTCATTCATCAGCATAAACATGTCTGCATCAATTTTTAAAACATGCCACAAATGAACCTCACGATGAATTATTCCCATTGAAGGCTTTCCTGGGGTTGACGTGCACTTCCTTTGAACACAAGTGCAGCAATGGTGCAGAATGGTCGTATTGTCCCATTCTGCCTGATTTGTCGGGAGAAGGAAGAAAGAGTCTGTTGCGACTTTTTAGACTGCATGGTTTCAAATGCAGACATGCATGGTTTACCTCAAAGCAATCAATGTGTGGTCACATGACACAGGTCATTTATTTAATTATTTATCACAGACACGTCACGAGAAATTATTTCCAGAAAGTTACAAGGTGGAATTTTATCATGGTATGAAAGCCCTCATCCTGTAGACGTCACCTGTAGACATCACCTGTAAATGATCTATGATGTCTCCTGTGGGCAGCACCTGTAAATGATCTATGATGTCACCTGTGGACATTACCTGTAAATGATCTATGATATCACCTGTAGACATCACCTGTAAATGATCTATGATGTCACCTGTAGGCATCACCTGTAAATGATCTATGATGTCACCTGTGGACATAACCTGTAAATGATCTATGATGCCACCTGTAGACATCACCTGTAAATGATCTATGATGTCACCTGTGGACATCACCTGTAAATGATCTATGATGTGACCTGTAGGCATCACCTGTAAATGATCTATGATGCCACCTGTAGACATCACCTATAAATGATCTATGATGTCACCTGTGGACATCACCTGTAAATGATCTATGATGTGACCTGTAGGCATCACCTGTAAATGATCTATGATGTCACCTGTAGGCATCACCTGTAAATGATCTATGATGTCACCTGTGGACATTACCTGTAAATGATCTATGATGCCACCTGTAGACATCACCTGTAAATGATCTATGATGTCACCTGTGGACATCACCTGTAAATGATATATGATGTCATGATGTCACCTGTCCACATCACTTGTAAATGATATATGATGCCACCTGTAGACATCACCTGCAAATGATCTATGATGTCACCGAAACACATCACCTGCAAATGATCTATGATGTCACCTGTTGGCATCACCCGTAAATGATCTATGATGTCACTTGCAGTCTGCAGACATCACCTCTGTAAATGATCTATGATGTCACGTGCAGTCTGCAGACATCACCTCTGTAAATGATCTATGATGTCACCTGCAGTCTGCAGACATCACCTCTGTAAATGATCTATGATGTCACCTGCAGTCTGTAGACATCACCTGTAAATGATCTATGAGGTTACCTGTAGACATCACCTGCAAATAAGCCCGAGGCCTTCCACGCCACAGTATTTTAGCACAGGTACTGAAAGGTTATTCTTAAAAATCAAAAATCCACCACATTCACAATAATTCATTGCTCCAATTACCTCGAATAATGTTATTCCGATTAAACGTACCGCACGTGGCACGTGTGATCGTCGGACGAACTATCAACAGTAAATCCATGATGGTGGTCGTTGTGAAGGGAATTCCAAAATGGCTGAGTGAGCCGGTCCCACGGAGAAAAGGTTCCTCAAAGCGCTCGACGCTGCACAGAAAACGTTCCCGCCGTTTGTGGCGAGCTTTGGCGCGGTGAGTTCACCTGCCCGGCACCTAACAAACGTGTAATTACGGCGCTTTGTCAGACGGGCCCGCGCCAGGCCGTCGCTGATAAAGGGCACACTGTGATAGTTAGACTGGGCCTCGCCGAGCCGCCTCCTGCCAATCGCACCACGAGACGTCCCGGCTAATGGCTTCCTGTGCGAGTGCCGGCCTAATTAACTCGCATAATTCCATCATTGGCCCGACCCCCGCCACCCGTCACCCAGTTAACAGAGGGGGGATTCTAGTCGCGAATGAGCGATGGGAGAGGCCGCGGCTGCTGCGACGTGAGGGGAAGGAGTGAAGTATTGAGGCTGCAACGGAACGGAGGCCTAACTCTGGTTATTACGAAAACGATTGAGGTAGTGAGGAGATACTTAATTGGAGCATTCAAAACCATGTACTTGGGTGTTGTCGTCGGCACCAACAATTGTACTTTGAGTTGTTGATTGATTTCAGGTTTCAGGTGCAATGTTTCACCATTTCTACTCCTTCAGAGCAAATACAACCAAAATGGCGGACCGCTGTTTGTTGTTCCCCGTCGCACCGCGGAGCGAAAGGGGGACTATGGTTTTCCCCTCGGTCCGTGTGTGTGTGCGTGCGTCCGTGCGTGCGTGTGTGCGTCCGTGCGTGTGTGCGTGCGTGTGTGCGTGCGTCTGTGCGTCCGTGCGTCTGTGCGTGCGGGCATGCGTCCGTGCATGCGTGCGTAAGCGAAGGACCAAATTCTAATATGGTGTGTGGGTGCAACCCACGTCAAAATCCAAGATGGCCGCCGCCATGTATGTTTGAAACTGGTGAGCGGAATATCTTGAAAAATAAGCGAAGTGCCATCTTCTAATCTGCTATGTGGGTGTATCTAGGCATAAGGAAGAACGCTCTTGAAAATTGGGTCGCCACGTCAAAATCCAAGATGGCCACCGCCATGTATGTCTGAACCTTGTGAGTGGAATATCTTGAAAAATAAGCGAACTACCTACTTCTAATCTGGTGTGTGTGTGTGTATCTACGCATAAGGGAGAACGCTATTGAAAATTGGGTCGCCACGTCAAAATCCAAGATGGCCGCCTTGCGTCTTCCATTTTGTCAACTCACATCACTAGGCGTAACGCTTGTTCACTCTGGGCATCCGACGGTATTCCAAGGCGATCACAGAATGGTTCCATTTGGATCAAGTCCCGGCTCTGGCTTGGACATTGCAGCAGATTTCCATCGACATTCTCAACATATACAGCGGTGTGGCAAATGACAAGGTGCGGCGCCATCTTGCTGGGTAGGAATTAATATAGTCTGCCCTGCGTCATCTTGATCACATTCTACCTTTCACTTTGTTAAGTGCATCTCAAGTATGTTTCTGCTGTCCCAGTACCGTTCATAATGTACGGTACCGGTAGCGTATAAAGCGAAGATTTGTGGATTCTGCTTCCTCCTCCTCTTCTTTTCCTACCTCTTTTTCATCCTCCTCTTCTTCCTCTTCTTAATATTCTTCCTCGTCTTCCTCTACTTCCTCTTCTTCTTCTTAATATTCTTCCTCTTCTTCTTCTTAATATTCTTCCTCTTCTTTTTCTTTTTCCTCCTTATTCCTCCTCTTCTCCTTCCTCTTCTTCATCCTCTTCTTCTTTCACAGCCCCTTCCTCTTCTTCCTCTTCCTCCTCTTCTTCATCTTCCTTCTCTTTTACAGCCACAGTTATTCTCACATTCTTCTGTGGTTTGCCAGCAGAAGCTTTTGGCACAAGCCTTTCACGATCCAGCTGGCCAGGCATGACGTTCCCCTAAGTAGTTTGGTCAGCAACTTGGAACGATTTTTTGGTGCCGGCGATAGCTCGCCTATTCTTCTTGAAGGACACCATGGGGTCTTTAACGTCCACCAACTAATGCCAGCAGTTGGCACGCTCCGATGGGACGACACACACATTGATGAATCACGTGCCTGTGAAACACCAGGATGACAGTTTATAGCCGAGTCGGGATTCGAACCGTACCTCGAGGCCATCCTGCCAACCCAGTGGTGGTGGATTCTCGAGTAAGAATGATAACAAGTACTTTTTTCTTCTCTCCTCGCCTGTTTCTTCTGTTTTGTGGTATACCGCATTAATTATGACAAGCTGATTAAATCTACAATTAAGCTTGCATTCCAAAGTAGCAGAAAAATCCATAAACCTGAAATTCAAAATCCTGGCCCATTGTAACGTGCAAACCTCAAGGCACCAGCTTCTAAAATTCCATTACAACTTCAATCAAGCGCCATTATCTCAGTCAGTACACTGTATTCCCTCGAATAGGCACAGTTCTGAAAATATTGCCCTTGATACCAAATGGGAAAGGGAAGGACTATCAACAAACGGTATACGCACTCAAGAAGTCACAAAGATAAATACAGCCTGCCAAGATGTCCGAAAATCCGACCAAATGCCATCTCGGAATAAAAAAAGTTAAATACTACTTTGAGCGTCACGCTTAAGAAAAGAATATATTATTTACACTGTGTGGTTAAAATACATGTCGTGCATATCTACTTTACTCGTGTTTAAGCATAAGTCACATTTGCTCTACGGCTAGGATACGGCGGCCGTACCCCCCCTAAATTGACAGAAACGTGCGGCGGCCGCAGAGTTTCTGAGGTGGCCTCAGGGTGGCCCTAGGGCGTATGGCTATCTTTTACAGGCCGTAGGGGTCGCCGTGGAATTATAGCGCGGAGTTATAACTTTTTTCATTTCTAGGTTGGCCGTAGCAATTCGACAAGCTGTAGCCATGACGACTGGTATATATACCCACTCGTTACCGTCCGTCTGGCCGCACGTTCGCCTTAGGGCCCCCCTGCGGTCGCCTTGCGGGCACCTTGAGGCTACCTTGCGTCTTGAAAATTATATGGCCGCCGCAGGGACGCCCTAAGGTCACCGTGCGACATCAAATCAAAGACCGTACGGCACCCCTACGTTTTCGGTCTCCACAATTTCTAAATACCCCGTGCGGCTACCCGAAAAATAAAAACATATGTGACTGCTACATTGTGTGACCGTGGAAATACTGCAGCCGCCCTATAATTGCTAGTGGCCGTAGATTTTTTAGACCCTACGGCCGCTGAGCCAAATGTGACTGAAGCATTAATCACAGTTTTCATTACAACAAATAATACACACAGATCCTATATACATGTGGTGACTTCGAATTTTACCTTCATCATCTTGGTTTAAAACCAGGAACAATCAATCAACTCTGAGTACGGTTGGACGAAGCACGAGGAGGAAGAAGAAGAAGAGGGTCGTTTTTTTATGCGGACTTTCTCCTCTCGAGGGTTTTGGGGCTAAAAGGCGCGATAACATGGAGTGGGTAAATACTGTGCTTCGTTGTTCTTTGGTTTCCCTTGGGACTATCAGCAGAGTGCTACTTCACCGCCAGCTCGCTGCTCACGACGACCCGCATGACGAACCTTTCTACTTCCCGGGGTTATTTTTTTCTTCCCCCTTTTTGGATCACTTTTTGCCGGTGGAATATTCATTTTGTTTGAACAAACAAGGAGAAACAAAAAGTGGATTGGCAATTGAAGATTGTTACCGAATAGCACGTTGTTTGGAACGCAACGTGGACACCAAAAAGAATAACGCACAGACAGAAACATCTGAATTGTGATTCAGAGACCATGGAAGCATGCATGACCAGTTATAATTACGACAACAGGGATTATTAGAAACATTATAAACAGGGTATTAAAATAAAAAACAGGAAAAAACAAGAAAAAAATCATCTTCTAGTTACAGATGCTCAGTGGCAAACCCAAAAGAGCTCGAGAAGTAAAATTACTTTAAAACTAGAAGGGCACTCGGTAGAGAGCATATCTCCGCCAGGCTGAACAGTTTATGTTTTGTACCCCCACTGACTGATCCCGGTGTGTACCCCGGTTTAGAATAGGTACACCGTATCCCTGCGCATCGTAAGAGGCGACTAAGGGTTGGCGTCAGGAAGGGCATCCCGCTATAAAAACATTGCCTCAAACAGGGAACCATGATTGTCATGGGGCCCGCAAGGCTAACCCCCCTCTAGTGGGGAAAATGGCCTTAAAACGATCATTCATTTTTCATTCATTGATAGGCCAGATCTGGATTTGGACTGGAAGCAAATACTAATTGGCTTGTTCTTGTCACCTAACCAACACATCCACCCAAGTCTTGTCCAAATCCATCAACAACTTTTTGAAATACTGTCTATATATCGTTTTTTGACCCTATTTCTCAACCGTGAAGAATCACTTAAATTTTTTATCTTATCCGGATCCAGATCTTCACCAAAACCTAATCATTTCGTCCTTGTCGCACACCCAACCTGTCCACTGGGTTTTGTCTGAACCCGTCCATAACGTTTTGAGGTATCCTACATTTCGTTTTTTTGCCCTATCTGGATCTCTCAATGGTGAAGAATCACTTTAAAAATTCTAGTATCCGGATTCGGATCTTCACCGAAATCTAATTAATTTTCTCTGGTCACACACCCAACCTGTCCACCAGGTTTCATCTGAATCCGTCCATATATTTTTGAGAAATCCAGCTTACAGTCAAACAAAAGGGGTGAAAACATAACCTCTGTTCACTTTTGGTAGTGGAGGTAATAAGAACATCCAAACTTAACTCCAATAATAATAAAACAAATGAATAGGAATAGATTCGAGCTCTTTTGTTGTTGCCATTCGAGCTCTTTTGGGGTTGCCACTCGACCTCTGCTATAACAGGAAAATGGCAGAAGCTGGTGCTGGTACTCCTATGCAAAATTATAAAAGGTGACCACTTCCCCCCGAAGGACTGCTCTCATTATTTGCATAATGCAATTAAAGTGGCCCTGCAGTTACAGGCAGTGAACTATTTTCTCAGCAAAAGTCTCAATGTCCTAATAGGCCCAAACATAGAGGTTCTGGTTATCGGGGAAGAGTAATACAGAATCCCAACAGACTCAATTTTGGAATCCGGACAGGGCCCCAACACACTATGATGTCCTCTTCATGACATCGGTATGCACACCTCATTTGCGCTTTGAAAACACAGCTCAGGATACTGGAACCTATTGACTAACTGAGAGCCGACGGCAGTTTGTTCGAGTGGAGGAAGACCCATTTCCTTCTCCACTCACTGGTGTGGTCTTCATTTGGCGGATGCTCCCTTTTGCTGATTCACACTTGCCAAGCGTGCAAAACTCCCCTCAATATGATTGGAAGTGGGCCTATGCCCTGCTTTGACCTGCAACGGGCTGGTGCAGGACATTTAAACTCGCCAAATATGCAAGGCTCGTGTATTTTCATTCTTATTGGAAAAAAAATGTCACCCTATTTAATCTCGAAGACACTTTCACTTAATTTTTTTGTTTTCATGTTTTTTCAGCAATTACAACCAAACCTCATGTGCGATGGTGTTCCCTTCATTCACCTTCCCCTTCATTTTACCCTCATCCTATGGCAGGAATGTAGTATTTGGCTGTGTCATAAGATAAGTGTTTGAGCATCTCACAGGAAATATCATGCAATACTGTCAAATATCCATTTCCTATCACAGTGTAAAATAAAAATTCATAACTACCATAAGAAAGGACTTGCATTTTCAGGGATAACGGAAAAATGGCAGAAACTCTGTAATGTGCAGTAACACCCACTTTAGTTACCTCCGCCACCAAAGGTGAATGGAGGTTATGTTTTCACCGTCTGTCTGTCTGTCTGTCTGTTTGTTTGTCTGTCCGTTTATGAACAATATATCTCAAAAAGTTGTGGACGAATTCGGACGAAATTTGGCATAAATGTAGCGTATGTGACAAGGATGAAATGATTAGATTTTAGTGAAGATCCGGATTCGGATCCGGCTACTAGAATTTTTAAAGTCATTCTTCACCATTGGGAGATCGGGCCAAAAACGATACATAGCAGGATATCTCAAAAAGTTATGGATGGATTTGGACAAAACTTGGCAGAAATGTAGCGTATGTGACAAGGACGAAATTGTTAGATTTTAGTGAAGATCCGGATTCGGATCCGGCTAGTAGAATTTTCTAAGTGATTGTTCACCATTGGGAGATATGGCCAAAAACGATACATAGCAGGATTTCTCAAAAAGTTGTAGACCGATTTGGACGAAACTTGGTGGAGAGGTATATATGTGTGTATGACAAGGACGATTCGATTCGATTTTTGTGAAGATCTGAATATGGATTCGGATATGAGAATTATTTCATTTTTTAAGTGATTCTTCAATATTGGGAGATAGGGCCAAAAACGATACATAGCAGGATATCACAAAAAGTTATGGATGGATTTGGACGAAACTTGTTGGACAGGTTGTGAGTGACAAGGAAGAATCGATTCAATTTTGGTGAAGATCCGGATCCGGATGCAGCTAGTATAATTTTTAAGTGATTCTTCACCATTGAGTGATATGGCCAACCAGGTGGAGGTATGCTCTCTCCTGAGTGCTGTTCTAGTTAATTATTCAGTTGTCAGCAAAGCAGCTACGTGGTGGAGTGGGTAAGCCTTGCAGCAACACCCTCATTGGTGTGGATTTGGTTCCAGAAATTTATACAATCCACGAAGGAGCGGCAACCAGTCCAAGATTGTTTCTTAGGCACAGAAAAACATTCACGACTTGTCATGAGAACCCTTAATGCTTTGTCAAGAGTCCACCACTGCCTCCATTCGTCGGTCCAAGCCTGGAGGCACTTTCATTTTTGGATACAATGTCAAAGCTCGTGAAATAGCGAGAACATAGAACGGATCAGGATGCAACAGAACAAACGGATCAGGATGCAACAGAACAAAAGGAACAGCAGGAAGAGGGGGAAACACCAACAGCAGGGCGGAGGGAGAAAATGTAGACAGAGATGGACAAGCAAGGGATGCGGGCAAAAATGAGGGGTAGGGAAGGACGCTTGGGGGTGGATAAGATGGATACAAGTGCAAACTCTCAGGAAGGAAAAACTGTAAATTTGGAACGAGGGAGGCTTGGGGTGAAACAGAAGTAGAAAAGATCATGGTTTTGGATGGGGGTGGAGGGTGATCTGAGATGATGGTGAACAGCTGTCTTGAAGACTTAAAGGGAGGAATGAGATTGAAGAGAATGTAGAAGTTGGTTCCACAGGCAGGAAAAGAGGAATTAATAGATGTGCAGTGATCCTGGATTTAGGTAGTTTCACCAGAAGGGGAATTGATGGTGGACCGTGTGTGCCCTGTAGAAACCTGGGGCAGACAAAGCATGGAAAAGGGCAGAGGGTGCAAGACCAGGAAGGAGGCAGAGAGACCACCGACTTGTCTCCGATGGAAAAGTGATAGACCCATTGACTCAGAACTGGAGATTCCAATGATCTTGAAGGCCTTCGTTTCTGCTGTGTCAAGTTTAGCAAGATGTGAGGCAGGGGTGCCAGCCCAGAGGGGAGAGCTGCACTCCATCAAGCTGCTTTTCCCATCACAGTTACATGTTAAAATCCCCACTTGCTTTCACTCACCTGAGAGGACTTTCTCTTTTCTTTTCCATTCCATTCCCCCAAGTGCTTATAATAAACAAATGCGAAGGTAACTTTACGCAATTAGTAATGGAAAACAAGCGAAATTTCTCGTCTCAAGTCTCAAGTCAATTCTAAATATGCATCCGCTAACTGGCAGTTGCTTTCTTGCCAGAGGTGACCCTTTGAACCAGCAATGGTTTCCGTGATAGTACTGCCATTGATGCTTACATTTTAGTCGACAAAACAAGCGTGTGTGTGTGTGTGTGTGTGTGTGTGTGTATGTATATATATATATATATATATATACATATATATATATATATATATATATATATATATATTGTTACGGTCCGCGGTTAAGGATGTTATGTTTGCCGAGCGGAGGCCCCGCGTCCTAACAGTTACCCCGATTAACCCGAACGTTGGCCGTATCGCGCCACAGATATTCAATATGGAAAACTCTAAAGTGACCGAATGTAAAGAGGAAGAAGAAGACGTACAGAAGAGTAACGGGATTTATTATTTACACACACAAGCAAAAGGAGCAGTCAAGGTTATGTACAGGGAACATTGAAAAAGCAGGTGACACAGTGAAAATTACTAGCTTAACTTATTCCCTGGACAGAACAAACAAAGACGGACTCACACGGGGAATTGCAGAGTGGATTGGCTGGAAGGAGGTGTGTGGCTGGAGGGGGAGGACGGCACGGAGCTGGCTGGAGCTTGATCCCGCACGGGACGTCGGGCTTGACCTCGACGGCCGCTGATGCCACCGATCCTGTCGTGTGCGCGGGATCACGGGTCGGAGCTGCTTGGTGGAGCCGACGCGCTGGTGGGGGGTCTGGCGTGACGGGTTCTCTCCTCTCTCTCTCTTGGCCCAATCACTCCTCACCACCGACAACTCGACGCAACCAACGCAACCACTCGACGCAACCACTGACCACCACTGACGACCAACTCTGACCAAAAAACCACACAACTCAGCTCTTCCCAACTTCTTGCGCGCGCGCCTTTATAGCGCCTCCGGCGATCAAGCCGCTGGCCTTCAGGACACGCCCATCGGGGTGCTCACCTCGGCCCTGGTTGGTCGCGCGACCCTCTGGCTCCGCCCTTGATGACGACGGGCGGGCACGCCTTTCTTCCCCGACCCAAGCACATGTTCAATGGTGGTTTTGGGGCGAAAACAACCCACAGCTGTAACAAACTGGCTTGGCCATGACGAAAGGGGAAATGGAGGTTTTGGGAATGGGAATGAAGGGAATCTATCTATTTCACTTGGTGCAATGGAGTGTCATTTTAAGGGAAGACAACGCCTTAACCTGATACACAGAATAAGGAAATAAACTACTGAACAAGGGTATTCTATGATTGGCTGACGTGTATGCTTTATGGAATTAACTACCGGAACGCCCTTTGATCTTTACACAACACTGGAGGCAGGAGGGGCCAGAATCAAGCAATATTACACAACAATTTACCATACAATACAACACAATCAAAAAACAATCCTCATTTCCGCAACAATATATATATATATATATATATATATATATATATATATATATATATATATATATATATATATTGTTACAGACGTGGCTTGGATGTTATTTACCGAGCGGTTTTATGGTATGACCACGTCTGCACAAGTTACCCGATTGTGCCCGAACGTTGACTAGTCGCGCGATGCTGGCTCAATAAGAAAAAGAAGACACCCGGCTGGATTACAATAACACAATACGACACCAATGTTTCAATTCTCAAGACCTCCGGAGGAGATTATATTCGTACGGAAAGGTCAGATTACAGGGGCTAGAGGTATAATCACAGAAAGACAGGCACTTAGACACACTCTTATATTAACCCCGGACAGACGACAGACAAACGGGACAACGGCTGACTCACACGGGGGTTTGATGGCTAGGAAAGGCAGGATCGATGGCTCCAGGTCCTCCTGGGCTCGGGGCAGGGTACAGTACGGTCCGGTCCGGTCCAAAGATGCGGGGAGGTCTCGTCGCGCTGGGGGTGGCGGTGGCTTCTCTCTCCAAGCTGAGGCGCATCTCACGTCACATCCGGCGCGGGGCCGCGTATATCCGGCGGGGAGTGACACGCCCTCGGCTCGTTAGCGCCGCCCCAGATGGAATCGGCACGTTGCTTCTCATTGGGTGCGTGGGGGGGTTACTGGCTCCGCCCCTGACGAGGAGCTGACAGCCAGCCCCTTTGGGGTAACGCCGTGGAGCGCATGGTCATGGCGGGTAACCGAGCCGGTGTGAGGACGCACACTCCCCGCCCCTCTGTTGTTGTAGTCGTAGTTGTAGTTGTAATTGTTGTTGTAGTTGTTGTTATTGTTGTTGTTTGGGGAAGAAGATGGGAGGAGGTATGGGAAAGGTCCTAAACTCACTACTGATGCCATATAATCACATTCTGGTGCAACGAAGAGTCATAATTAATGGAAACGAGGCCTTAACTGACATAGATTAAGAATAACTAGGAAGATGTCCGAAAGTTGTCTACGTGTGGTGCGGTGGACCTGGGCACGACATTTAATGGGGGAATAAGGGGAAGGTCGGCTCTACTGATTGTTGTTTACATGCAATGGGACTAGGGAATGGGGGATTGGGGAAAGTTGGGGAGTATTGGAGAAAATAGGGGAATATTTACAAGCGGATATGGAGGCCAAATTCCATATTCGCAACATTGCACCCTTCTCTACCCTCGGGGCGGGCCGACCCGATAAATTTTTACCTACTTTAGTGTGGCACGCAATGTAGTTCCCTCTACTATTAACTCTACCCTGAGTGCGACAGTTTTACAGATATTCACAAATGAGTAAATATGTCCCCCTGCGACGTTGCACCCTTCTCCTCACAGAAACACACCCACAGGATAACCGAATCCGGAAAGAATCCTCAAACTAAACATACAGCCGGTAGGGAGCATTATTTACAAGATTACGCTGATATCTACACTACGATCCAGGACCTGTTTTTGGAGGGACACATGCAGATGTTATGCATAGAGAGAGCGCGCTTGCCAACATCGATACACCAACCCACGAGTGCTCTGTGGCCGACGGCCTTTAATAACGTGCAGAGCACCCTTTCCCAGCATCAAAAGCACCACCCCACCACCAATCGGTGCAGTCACCATTGTTCATTGGAATAAAAATAAATTCGACAACCCCTAACCCTGCAGGTGTCTCTTGCTCTTCTTGTGGTGCACTTGGTGTCAACTAAAAGTGGTTCACCTGTATGGCATAGGTGCCACGTTGACCCATAGGTCCATCCCCGGGTGGTGCTTGGCCGCAAACGAACTGCGGTCCATTGTGGGTGGCCACAAACATTGCGGTCCATATGGTGTATCGATCCCGGCAGCAAACAGCGAAAGTGCAGGCCCACAACTGCGCAGCCAGCACCTCTCTTTCCTCTCTCTCTACCCCAAAGCCAGATCCTCGGAGGTGGGAGACAAAAGAAGAAACAAGTGAGTAAGGTGGTAAGGGCGCAAAAGTGCACGCAATATAAGGTAATGCACACTGGGGGCACATGGGAACCAGGTGAGACCGGTACGTTCCTATCGTACGCCCCCCCCCCCACCAGGTAACCTACATGGCCCCTCCCTTACCCCTTACTGTATCCACACAACACAACACTACCCATAAACATCTACTTTACAAATCAACAAACATCCCTACTGTCTTCCCCGTTCCTCCCATAAACCAAATTCGTCTTCTCTCCCTCCTAACCAATCAAATTTGCCATTTTCAACTCTCATCAAAATTTGCCATCTCCAACTGCACATCAAAATTTGCCATTACCAATTCATCATCAGTCCCTCCTAGGGAGGGAGAGATGGAATCACCCCAATGTCTCATCCACGTCGTGATGCGTCTCACAATCCACACAGCAATTTCATTTCCTGCAACAAAACAAAGAAAACACAGGTGTGGAGTCATCATCATCACCACAGGTAAGTGGCTGCGTATGGTGCGACAGGTTCTTCAATCCTAACCATTTCCTAAATGACTTTAACAACTTTACACTACCCGGGGTCTTTCTCCGGCCAAACCATTGGCCCTCTTACACTACGGGTTCTAAAAACCAATTCCCATTGGCCAAACTGTGGTGCTCTTCAATTTGGGGTCTCACTCCCCCGATTCATCTCCCGGTGCCCTCGCACAATTTCTGGGCTGCGGCGTGTACCTCTCCCAGTGGGTCTACCCACCTGCACACCTCCACCACTGCAGTTGCCTCCGAGCTTACCTGCTCCTTACCCTAACCTAACTACCTGGGGAAGGCCCTCTGGCTCTCTCCCCACTCGGTGCCCTCTCTGGCACTGGGCTACCCGGGTCCATCCTCCGGATCCTCGGGCCCCATCCACAACTCTACCGGCTCCCAGAGCCCACCTGCGGCCTCACCTGGCCGACATCCTCACAGTGGTGGAGTGCCCAACCAACTACACACACTAACAGGCTACACGCCCAGCCATTTCCACAACACTAATGCACCCATTCACAACACCATTCTGCAACCGCACCACAAATGCCAATATCCAACCACAATTTACCTGTACCCTCTACCTAACACTTACACTACCCGCCCCGGGTACTCGTGAAAGGGGTCCACTCTTCCCCCATCCACACCTTCGCACCATGCACACCACTCCGTACCACTTACTCCAACTCTCTCCACACACCTGTACTTGCACACCTGTGCTCTCACACCTGGTGCCACCTGCACCCTTCTCTCCCCAAGCGCATTCGCGCTGATCCACAACACTCACTACTCATACACTGCTCCACACACCTGTCCAGTTGCACACCTGTGCAATCACACCTGTTCAATCCTCACACACACAGCATCATCTCAGCTAACTACTCCCTTCTGAAACTTGCGCTTCCCAGTCGTCCCTTTAAACTATTGCGCTCCCACGTCATTATCATCCACACTAATCTACCTGCGTCCCCACTACAGGTATCAGTCACTAACTAAACTTAACGTCACCTAATGTCAATCTTCGCTAGATCCCTACACACATATAACCTAACCCACCCGGGCTAGTTTTCACTGCCATACACCCCATAAGCTATTGCTCCTTTGCCCCCACATGGGAAGGGTGGCAGGGATGCCATCCCACCACATCGGGGGTCTCTCACTACCAATTTTGCACATCAAATTTCAATAAATCAAAAATTTGCCAATCACTACCCATCATCTGCCAATCACTACTGCCAATCCGTTGCCAATCATCAAATTTTGTTTTTCTCTAATTTTGGGTCCAAAACACTAACCTCATCACCCAGTCTACTCACTACTACCTCTCGGTGCGCCAATCCCTGTCCAAAGTCCGGCTTCGTAAAGCCAAGCAATGGATGCTGGTTGTTCTGTGCCAGCGGCTGGGTGCGTCCCGCATTCGGTGCAGGGAAGGAGGTTTACCCGGGCCGAGATCCCACGCACCATCTCGGCACGGAGCCATCCAATGCCCCGATCTCGACCTGCCGGCACGTCTCACCAAAAAGTGGTCGCCATGACGACCCTTTCTATCGGGCTGCCAGCTCCGCCTAGTGGAGCCTGGACGCGGCCGTTCAAAGCGAGGCCCGGCACGCACCGAGGGCCTGCTTCGGCTAAAAGTCGCTCTAACCTCTAACCCGTGTAACGTCGATGCTTCACCTGGACGCTTACACCCCGCAGCCCGTTCCTTGCTCACACATCCAGCCGTTTCCATGCTCCTCGTACCGTTCCTTACACACCCAGGCACACTCATTCCACTCACAGCCTTGGTCACACACCTGACCACCGAACACTTTGGCACACATTCGTCGCTCGCACACCTCACCAATACACCTCTTCGCGCCCCCTCCTCAGTCACCTCCTCTGTGACAATCACAGGTGTGCTCTCATTCGCACACCCAACCACGTGCCTCACCACCAACTCCAGCGTGCATTCCCACTCACGCTCTACCATTCCAGGTGTGCATCCTTCCATCCCAGGTGTACATCCTCGCTCACCTGTCACAACTAACTCACGCTCCATGTCACTCTCACTACTTTCACCTCCATTCCTGACAGAGCACTCACCCTTACTCTTGACAGCGCACTCTTTCCTCATGCACCTGTCCGTCACACACCTTTCTCGCGCACACTCTCCCGTTACACCCTCTGTAACACTCACCACAGGTGGACACTCTTCCTTACTTCTGACAGCGCACTCTTTCCTCATGCACCTGTCCGTCACACACCTTTCTCGCGCACACTCCTGCGCACACTCTCCCGTCACACCCTCTGTAACACTCACCACACCGCGCTTCCACGTGCTCCCTCGCACACACGCTACGACCGACTCACTCTCGCCAGCACCCTCACTCCTTGGCGTGCACTTTTTCCTCACACACCCCAGAGTCGGACTTTCTCGCACACCTCCTTTTTCGCACACCAGACCTGTCGCACACTTCACCAGTGGCCTCTCACGAACACCCGGGTCTATCTCGACCCCCAAGCTTCTTAAATCCCCTGGCGCATCATACGCACGACCATATTGGTCACCACTTACACCGGGTCCTCTTCCTCTTCGTTTCTCCTCCATCACCTGCGAATCCCTCATCCGGTTAATGAGCACATCATCACGATCCAAACACAGACTTTGGACCAATTCTTTTATCTCCTCTTTTATCTCTTTCTTATCCCCTCTCCGTCGCTTCTTAATTTCGCTCATCCCTTCTTCCACTTCTTCTAATTTGTGCTTCACCTCTTTTATTCCCCGGTACGTCTCCTCAAGCTCATCCTCTAAGGCTACCTTGACCGTTTCCATGTGCGTCCTCACCTGCCGGTCCTTCGTCTCCATAACCTCTATCACCTCGTCCAGCCTCGTTGTCAGTCCCTCACGTACCATCTGACACTGCCTCTTTGTCGCTATCAAGTCGTTTTTTATGTCGTTTTGTGTCGCTTTTAAACCTCCTAATACCGCAGTGTTCCTTTGAACCTGCTCCACTAACTCCGTTTGTCCCACCGTCAGCTGCTCCACCTCCTGCGTCAGGTCCTCTATGCCCCCTTGTAACTTTACAGTCCCCTTTCTCACCTCCTTCTCCATGTGCTCCTTACAGTGCCTCACCTCCTCGCGCACTCCTCCGACCTCCTCACTCACTCCTCTTCTGATCTCTTCTCCCATCACTTGCATCTCCTGCCCAGATGCCACCCTCATCTGCTCCATTTCCTCCCTGTGAGCATCCAGTTTGGTTTCTACCCCCATTCTGACCCCCTCTATCTGCTGCTCCATTTGTTTAACTTCCCTTTCCGCTTGGTCCCTCATGTCCCTCAATTTGCCTTCCATACTGTTTTCTAACCCCTCTAACCCATTTTTCACTCCCTCTATCTGATTCTCCTGGGCAGCCATTCTATTTTCTACCCCCTCTAACCCATGTTTCACCTCTTTTATCCCGTTGTCTAACCCCTCAAATTTCTTTTCTAATCCCTCACCGGTACCCCTCATTTGGCCCTCTAATCGCCCACTATCAACCCTCATTTGCTCACTCTGAGCATCCATCCGGTTCCCCATTACCCCCATTTGGTTTCCCAAGTCATTCCTCAGGTCTTCACTTGTCTGGACCATGAGCGCCTTTATTTGTTCCATAAATAGGCCCCAATCCATCGGCGGCGCTGCTACGGTCGCGGGCGCGGTGACCAGCGAGGCGCCATTTTGTGCGTTTGCTACCCCCGCTGTTTCGCTCTCCTCACGTGTCTCAATTTGGTCCTGGACCGACCCTGCTTCACTCTCCCCTACCGGACCCCAGCCGTCTTGATCCGCCATAGCGCGACTTTCAAAATTCGGGTTTTGTAAAACAAAACGAATTTCGGCCGCTCCAAATTTTGACCAAATTTTTTTTTTTTTTTTCTCTATTCGTTTTTTTTTTTTTTCAAAATTTGGTCGGGCCTCGAATCTCACTCCCAGACACCAATTGTTACAGACGTGGCTTGGATGTTATTTACCGAGCGGTTTTATGGTATGACCACGTCTGCACAAGTTACCCGATTGTGCCCGAACGTTGACTAGTCGCGCGATGCTGGCTCAATAAGAAAAAGAAGACACCCGGCTGGATTACAATAACACAATACGACACCAATGTTTCAATTCTCAAGACCTCCGGAGGAGATTATATTCGTACGGAAAGGTCAGATTACAGGGGCTAGAGGTATAATCACAGAAAGACAGGCACTTAGACACACTCTTATATTAACCCCGGACAGACGACAGACAAACGGGACAACGGCTGACTCACACGGGGGTTTGATGGCTAGGAAAGGCAGGATCGATGGCTCCAGGTCCTCCTGGGCTCGGGGCAGGGTACAGTACGGTCCGGTCCGGTCCAAAGATGCGGGGAGGTCTCGTCGCGCTGGGGGTGGCGGTGGCTTCTCTCTCCAAGCTGAGGCGCATCTCACGTCACATCCGGCGCGGGGCCGCGTATATCCGGCGGGGAGTGACACGCCCTCGGCTCGTTAGCGCCGCCCCAGATGGAATCGGCACGTTGCTTCTCATTGGGTGCGTGGGGGGGTTACTGGCTCCGCCCCTGACGAGGAGCTGACAGCCAGCCCCTTCGGGGTAACGCCGTGGAGCGCATGGTCATGGCGGGTAACCGAGCCGGTGTGAGGACGCACACTCCCCGCCCCTCTGTTGTTGTAGTCGTAGTTGTAGTTGTAATTGTTGTTGTAGTTGTTGTTATTGTTGTTGTTTGGGGAAGAAGATGGGAGGAGGTATGGGAAAGGTCCTAAACTCACTACTGATGCCATATAATCACATTCTGGTGCAACGAAGAGTCATAATTAATGGAAACGAGGCCTTAACTGACATAGATTAAGAATAACTAGGAAGATGTCCGAAAGTTGTCTACGTGTGGTGCGGTGGACCTGGGCACGACATTTAATGGGGGAATAAGGGGAAGGTCGGCTCTACTGATTGTTGTTTACATGCAATGGGACTAGGGAATGGGGGGATTGGGGAAAGTTGGGGAGTATTGGAGAAAATAGGGGAATATTTACAAGCGGATATGGAGGCCAAATTCCATATTCGCAACAATATATATATACATATATATATATATATTATATATATATATATATATATATATATATATATATCTATCTATCTATAATTCCAGTAATCTCTGTGTGTATGTTTGTATGTTTGTATGTTTGTATGTTTGTATGTTTGTATGTCTGTATGTCTGTGACCGCTGTTTCTCGACAACCACGGGTCCGATATACTTTAAACTTGCCAAGTATATTGCTGGGGACCCGAGGATGTGCCTTTTCAAGGTTTCATATTAATCGGACAAGTAGTTACCGAGCTATGTCCAAAAAACGATTCAACCAATCAGAGAGCAGCGAGCTATCACGTGTGCCGAACGTGGCGAACAGACTCTGCCTCGGACGGCACATTTGAGAGCGTATTCATTTATTTCACGTTGGCAAACTATGTTGCCGCTATGTTGGCGTTAAACGATGTTTTAAAACTAATTAAAACTAATTTGCGATTCTTTCGCTTTCCTGCGCATTTGTGCATGCTATGGCGATTTCTTTACCAAACTCCGCAAGCCGTTCGCTTTGGACCAAACCATTTCATGTAAATAGAGGGGGGGGGGGATTGTCACCGTACTCGCAAGCCGTTCGCTTTGGACCAAACCATTTCATGTAAATAGAGGGGGGGGATATAATTTTAGATATAGATATAGTACGGGCATGCCCTAGTATATATAACAGCAATAAGATTTAGAGAATGACTTGAAGGAACCTTCGCACTCTTTCCCATTTTTTTTTTTACCCCAAAAGAAAGTTGCAAATTGAAGTCACAACAGAATGATGTTAGACTGAGTGTTACACAGTTGCAGTGTTTCCTTTTCTTCCCTCTCTCCTCTTTTCCTGTTTGTTTATTCTCTTACTTATTTGTCCAATAGTTGCCCCATTGCCCTATTGTCAATACATACTCTTGGATTACCTTGCTCTTCCATGAGCCTCGATATGACAGAGGGATAGAGAGAGCGATTTTGAGGAGGAAGAGGGGCAAGAGGGAGTTAACAACTTTGTGTGCCATTTCCCTATAATCCCAGACAAGTTCCTTGTACTATGCCATAATGTCAGATATCAATTGTTTTTAAATTATCAATTAATTAAATAGGGTATTGTTTGTTCAGGTTACGGTGAGAATATCACTTTATGGACCGGGTCCTCATTTTTGCCAGAGAGGAGACCATCAGAATATGCTCTCCTATCGGATTCCATGGTGCACACATGATTTAATTCACAATGCATAACGAGCTTCAGTGTACAGCAATTTTCTTTAATCTTATCAGGGATCCCTGTGGCCTAATCATGAGCCCTGATCCTTCCTCCAACATCTGCCACCAATTTTTGACAATTTGAGAGTGGGTTTCTCTCGCATTTTCACATAATATGTCTTTTGGGACTGCCACTGGTAACGTGTAATCCAGTGCTACGTGCCACATAGTCGGGTTGTCGGTGACTAAACCGACTACCCTTACTGGCTTTGCTAGTGGAGAGGGTGACTGTAACACCCTGCTAGGACTAAAAACACCACGTGACAAAGGGCGGATGAACTCCCTTTGGGAGGCAACGGCCATCCAGTAAGAAGATGATGTCTCCTAAAAAACATCCATCTGGATTGGACCGGTTTGTGGCAACTCAGGTAGCCGAAAGGGGTAGTGGAACCCTTGATGTGAAGCGGATGAGCTAGTATTGGCCAACGTCAACCACAAAGTTACACCTGTTAGGAAGAGGATGGGTATGCAGTGTCGCTGAACCCGTTGAAGGCATGTTCCTCGTCCGGTGGATGCCACTGCAGTCCAATTCTTCCACAACTACTTTTGTACCATTTTCATGGTATACGTGCACACTGATATTTGTTGTTAATGTTTATTCGTCAAAAAATGAAATCTCCTCATTCTTTCAGATTTTGTCTTCAAGCCTGTAAATGGCATTCCAACACATTTCACAGATCATGTCATCGCAGACTTGAAGAATGGGTATACCTTGACTCCTGGCTCCATAAAACCTGTTTTTAACATTCCAACGTGCTGGAATATCCGTCGTTTACACTGTTCCACGTGATCACATACATTTACACTGTTAAAGGGTCTGTGTGTAGCTGGTCTTTTGTCGCATTCTGGGGAATGCGTGGCTCAACGAACCCTGCTGGTGCTTGCCAGGTGTCCCGCACTCCAAACTTTTTCCTCACATCAGGTTCCTGTAATGGCAAGAAAGAGGTGATTTCTGATGGTCTACCAGATTGATGGGCAGGATTAAAGTTTCCTGTTGTCTTCTCCCTCATTATGACATCCTCTTTGAGATGGCTAGCATGGTTGGAATAACACTGATAGAGGTGCCCTTTCTCTTGCAGCCAATTATCATTCTTTATCGGATCTCCCCAAATTTCTTCCACCGAGACATGATCCTCTGAAAATGAGCAACTAGACATCTGCTGATCTGTTTTTGGATTCCGAACAGATTTTGATGCCTACTATCTGTAATTATATGTCTGCTGATGATATTCACAGTTTTTCAAATCCCCCAGAAGAAGCCATTCTTACAATTGGAAAAGTTCCTCGTGATGTTCGATAGGGTAGTTCACATGTCAGGATTGAATCTACTTTGGTCAAGAGTGACTGATGACAATTGCGAATTTGCACTGCTCATGTATCATGTATTCATTTCAGGTGCAGCAACTTATTAATTAATGCAAGCATTGCTCGCAAGTGATTAAGACAAAAACATGAGTTTGTTAATATTTGATTTGGCATTTTTTAAAGAAACAACAAATGTTATTTGAAGTGAGTTCAAACAACATTCATGCTGAAGTGAGTTCCAGAATTGGGGGTGAGTTAGTTCCTCGTAGACATTGCCACCTGCTAATTTATGACAGACACATGATTAACATACACGCGTCACAACAACTTGTTGGACACATTTATATACTCCAAGGATATGACAAAACTCTCTTATCTCTCTTAACTCTCTCTCTCTCTCTCTCGAACTCTCTTATCTGTCTCCCTCTTCCAAATCCTGGTGGCGTCTGGTCAAATCTGTTTTTGGTGTTTGTTCCCCCTCCATCCACTCCCTTACCTCAAACGGCTACACAGCTGACTCCGCACGTGAAAAAGCTGAATGCCTCAACTCTGTGTTTGCCTCTAAATCTTGTGTACCAAACCCATCCCTCTCTATACCCACCGTACCCAGTCGTACCCAGCTGCTCCTGGAATCCGTGTCCTTTCCTCCTGACAAGGTGGAAAAGTTTCTGTCAACCCTCGACTCTGATTCTGCAACTAGACCTGACGGCATCAGCCCACGGGTCCTAAAATCCTGTTCTTCCGCTCTTTCACTCCCTCTCTCTGTTCTCTTCACCCTCTCTTTTGCTCAAGGTCAACTGCCATCTGCTTGGAAATCAGCCAACATCACCGCTTTACACAAAAAAGGTGCAAAAACCGATCCTAGCAACTACAGACCAATCAGCCTTCTCCCAATTATCAGCAAAGTAATGGAATCCATCATTGCTTTGGATATGAAATCTTTCCTCTTCTCCAATGGCTTGATCTCTGATCATCAATTTGGTTTCAGACCAGGTCACTCTACTCTGGACATGCTGCTTCTGCTGTCTCAACAATGGATGGAGGTCCTCAATGCCAAACAGGAAATTAGAGCTGTCTCCCTCGACATATCATGTGCCTTCGATACGGTCTGGCACCCCGCTCTGCTCACCAAACTCTCCTCCTTTGGTATCCATGGAAATCTCCACGCTTGCTGGCGGACTTCCTCTCTAGTCGTAGTCAACGTGTGGCCCTGAATGGGTTTCTCTCATCTCCTCTTCCTGTTCAGGCTGGAGTTCCCCAAGGCAGTGTTCTGGGCCCTGTGCTTTTTCTGGTCTTCATCAATGATCTCTCTGACTCCCTTGAAAATCCTCTCTATCTGTTTGCTAATGACTCCACTCTCTTCCGCTCCATTCCTCATCCCTCAGATCGGCAGTCTGCAGCCTCTTCATTCTCTGCAGACCTGGACAAAATCACAGACTGGGAAAACAAGTGGAACATGTCTTTCAATCCTGACAAATCTCACACTCTTACGATGTCTCTCCGAAAAGACCGACTGGACAACCCTCCCATCTACTTTCTGAATAATCCTCTCCAAGAAGTTCTGTCACTCAAGCTTTTGGGTCTCACTATCTGCCATGATCTTTCCTGGGAAAACCACATTTCCAAGCTGGCCTCCAAAGCCAGTCGCCGACTGGGCATCCTCCGTCGTGCGAAGTCCTTCCTTGGCACACCTGAGCTCCTCACCACATACAAGGCTTTCATCCGCAGCTCGATGGAGTACTGCTCTCCCCTCTGGGCCAGTGCTCCTGCCTCACACCTAGCTGGTCTTCACGCTGTTGAAACCAAAGCGTTCAGAATCATTGGAATCTCCCGCGATGACGCTATCTCCGAGGGCCTTTCACTTACTCACCGCAGGCAGGTTGGTGGTCTTTCCGTCTTCTACCGACTCCTCTCCGGCCTTGCTCCCCCAGCTCTCTCTGGGCTCTGTCCCCCAAATATTCCTACAGGTTGCACAAGATCTGCCTGCAACCCTCTTATGGTTAAACTGCCAAAATCAAGACTCTCTGCTCACCTTCACTCCTTCATTCCTCTTTTCTCCCGCCTCTGGAACAAACTCCCTCACTCTCTTCAATCTCACTCCTCCCTCCAGGTCTTTAAAACAGCTGTTCACCACCATCTCTTATCTTCCCCCATCCAAAACCTTGATCTTTTCTACCCCCGCTAATTTCACCCCAAATCCACTTTTTTTAAATACCAACTTCTTTCCTGGAAGTCCTTGGTGTCCTTGCGTTTTATACCTATTCTGCCTCCCCCCAAGCCCTCTCCCTCCCACACATCTCCCGATGTCCCTGCTCTCAAATGTTGTGTTTGTGTGCTTCCCCTTCTCTCCCCATTTTGTCTACCGCTCACCTTTTTATATACTTTGTTTGCTTGTTTGTTTGATTTGTTTGTTTGATAAATGTTAGCTCTTTCACGAGCCTCGATTCTGTATACAAAACAAACAAACAAAAAAAAAACAGAGAGGTATGTGTATGTAGTTAAAAAAACTGCATTCTTTAACTGCATCTTACTATAATTCACCAAATGTCGGTCCGTCCATTCGAAGGTACCGCAAAAACGGCTCAACCGATCGCAACGATATTTTGGGTGGGTATTACTGGGACCCCTGGGAGTAAAATAGGCTATATTGTTTTTCCAATTTTTCCAAGTTTTCCAATTTTCCAGTTCTTCCAAACACGATGGAATAATATTTACCGATATGAACAGTCATGTGGCTTTTGTTGAAATTCTACATACCAGGAGAGAGTAGATAGACTCCTGACGAACTCTTCCTATAGAAATGTGGCTCCGAAGTAACATGGCAGCGTGTGCAAAGCGACTGAGAAACAGGTATAGTGGCCGCTTCCATGTTACAGATTCGGCGCGCACTCTTCACACAAACGTGCGACTGAGAAAGACGTGTAGCGGCTGCTTCCGTTTTGCAGAATTCAATCTTTTTTCAAAATGCGCGCCATGTACTGTTTAGATTTTGATGATTTGCGTGTGATATGATTTAACGGATGTTTATATGTATCGTTTAAAATAAATTTTAAAAGCCTTTAATTTCTGATATTTTGCCTTTTCATTTGGGCCTCCCAATTGAAGCCCTGCCCATAGGGCGGGTACTGTTGCTAGTTCCTAAAATGCACAAGATTCCTTGTAAAATGAGGTTTATCATCGCAGGTGGAGACTGCAGTGTTGAAACCATTGTCAGGCAGAAATACAGTGGCGACGAAACTAATTTACAAATCCATACGAAACCAACATAGAAAAGCAAGGTTTGATGCTGCTATTAAAAACATTTTGCATCATCGACAACTCCAAACCAGAAATTGATAACATCCAAAACATAAACAGCAGCGGTACGGCTAAATGTCCATCAACTTATAAACTGATTTGTTTTTTCTAAACTGATTTTTTTGAAACTGATTTTTTTAGACTGATTCTTTTTCTTCCTTTTTACTCATTGTTTTGATTTTATGTGATTATTTGATTTTTAAAGCGATTTTTTTGTTTTTGAAGATTTTTTGAACTCATTGTTTTGATTTTAGGTGTTTTTATTTTATTTTTTAAAACAGATTCTTTTTTGTTTTTTAAACTAATTTTTTAACTCGTTGATTTTAAGTGATTTTATATATTTTTTAAACTGATTTTTAAAAGTGATTATTTTTGATTAAAAAACTTTTTAACTCATTGTTTTGATTTTCTAAAGTGATTTTTAAAGTGATTTTTTTTAAACTGATCGTTTTTGGGGTTTTTTAACAGATTTTTAAATACTGATTTTTCACAGACATTCCACATGACAAACTCATGACCATAATGGACAGAGCCCGAGATAAAGCAATTATTGGAGGTAGTAAAGTGTACATTGTCAATCAAATAGAGCACACTCAAGTTTTATGTAGTTTTTCATAAAATAAACTTTAAGTATTTTATTTCTTTTGAACAATGGCTACTTAACTTTTGGCGACAGGATCGCTCCAGGCTACCGCAGACAGTGGGGATATCCATGAGTTTGGTTCAAGCACCTTTCTTTGCAAATGTCTTCCTGCACGACTACGAGTTTGATAAGGATGTAGCGCATCATTCCGAGAAGTGTCCTTTTGTTACTTGTGAAATTGCAGATTCGCAAGTATATTGGTTGGTTTGATCCGTTATGTTGTCTGTCTGTCTGTATGTCAATCATCTACACTCTACAGGTTAAAGTTTTACTTCGATCTTCATAAAACTTAATCACCTAGTCGAGGTAATCACAAGCAAGAAGACCCATTGGTTTTTTTTTTTAAACAATAGGTTAAAAGATCAAGGTCACATAAATCAGCAATTTTCATCCGATTCACTTGATATCTATATACTGTACTAGCAGGAGTCGCCAGCGATGCCTGGTGATGTTCTAATCCTGTTGGAATTTTGAAGAAGTCAATTTGTTTTGGTTTTTTTTCTATTTTTTGTGGGCAATTAAATTGCCATAGAGCAATTAAAATTCTCCAAAGAATTGAACTTTTTTTTTTTTTTTTAATTTTAATTGTAATTTATTTTTTTTGCCAAAAACATTCCAGGGGCACTCATGGATAAACCTCAAAGTTTGATGAAGATCCGTTCAGCCATCTCTGAGAAAAATGGTGACAGACAGATAAACGGCCCTCTGAAAAACTGAAAAACACAGGTGGTTGGTGAACCCTCATCGAGGTGAATCCTCGGTCGACCCACGTAAATATGTCTATTAATAACATGCTGTTTGACCGTGAGTTGGACCGTGGGTACGTCTATCTATATTATAATAGCCGTAGATGATTCTGTCTGTCTGTCTGTCTGTCTATCTGTTGGGTGTCTGTCCGGGGTGTGGCTTACTCGGTTTGCAGAGTAGCTCCACCCATAGCTCCACCCATTCTGGGAGTGGCTATAAACAAATATCCACCATTTTATTAACTCGCATAGCTTTGAGTCCTGTTTTGTAGGCCCGTGGTGTCTTGCTCTCCCCCAGTTTTATTTCAAATCAAATTCGATAAATCATTTCATTTTTCACAGTCGCTAACATAGTTTTAGACTCGGTTGAAAAAAAACGGGAAGAAAATCCGATGAAAGTTGCCGTTTATAGAACGAAATGAATTCTCAAAGGCCTGTAACTTCAAGGCCATTGAGTCTCTCTCACGCCTTTATCTCCAATCTAACTCACCATATGATTTCATTTTTATCGATGGTTTTACTTTTAGACTCGGTGTCAGCAATAATTGAGAACAATCCACACACGCGGGAAAATGCAGAGATATATTTTTTAAAATCGCGTCATGGTGTATCATACACCGCCCAACATGACACCGCCGGCAATGTGTCGATATATATTAAAAATTCGCTTTTGCTTTTCCGTTATGATATATTACTATTTCGTTTGATGATAGTCGTCACAAAAACGTCAACAATGATGCCGACATATATTTCTTCGTTTTTATTTCATTCAACATATTAGCCGGAAGTAAAATATGTTTCAGGAAATTACCGAGAGATATTTCTTCGTTTTTTTTATTAGTTATGTGCGCATACACTTTAAATAGGTTTATTTGAAATCTTTAATTTTCCACAATATAATTTACTTGCCATTTATCATTTGATGATTACGAGACAAATTCCTCTTGAGGATCGTGACAATTCATGCGTTGCGTGGAAACTTCCATTTCCAAAATGAATGAGACGATCGATGAAGAACGACTCGGTGTCACCAACGCGGGAAAATGCAGAGATATATTTTTTTAAATACACCATATCACCGCACAACACCGCCCAACAGCCAACGAGTATCATACACCGCCCAACATGACACAGACAGCAACATGTCGACATTATCGCTTTTTCTTTAAACCGAGTGAACCGAGCCGAACCGAATACACCGCGTGAATTCACCGAGCGAATTTCAGCCAATTCCACCTATTTCTTCGTTTTTATTTTATTCGTTACCAGCAGAAGTACCCAGCGTTGCCGGGCGGGGGAGGTGGGAAGGGCACGTACACTTTAAACATGTATATACATGTGGGATGTGGGATATATACATGTGGGTCATGTGTACGTGTGTGTACGTGTGTACATGTGTGTGTGTGTGTGTGTGCGCGTGAATATGTGTGTGTGTGTATATATGTGTGTGTATGTGTATGTAGGCTAACCCCCGCTCTAGCAGGGAAAATGGCCTTAAAATGCATGTTGTTGTTGTATGTGTATATACATGTCTGTGTGTGTGTGTTTGTGTGTATATGTGTGTGTGTGTGTGTGTGTGTGTGTGTGTGTGTGTGTGTGTGTGTGTGTGTGTGTGTGTGTGTGTGTGTGTGTGTGTGTGTGTGTGTGTGTGTGTGTGTGTGTGTGTGTGTGTGTGGAGATGGAGACGCATAATATTACGGTGATGTTTAACTCTGAGAATAGTTCTAAATTAAAAAAACTTTCTTCTGATATTTGTGATTTATTTCAAACAAACTGTATTTCCCAGCTACACGGGCATGTATTCCTATTAACGTTATGTAAAGTACATAAATTGTGTGGATTACATCATTTGTGGATGTGATCAATTACCAGTAACCATTTTATATAACTGAATGTGCAGGTGCAGCATCTAACTCAATATGTCGAAATGTCACACACGTCCATGCCCGTGGGATTCCCACGGGTGACCCCGCTAGTTAATTACATATTATTGGACCATGACTACATCTCTTAATGACGTCTATTAATAACGGACTATTGGAACGTACCTTTTAGACATTTAGATCTTTATACCCCTTCAATAGTTTAGTCTGCTGTAGATCATTTTATACCTTTTTAGACCCTTTGATCGTTTATGATCCTTTATACCCTCATATAACTTTTAGACTTTTTCACCCTTTAGGCCTATATACCCTTTATATCACTTTTGACCCTTTAGACCAATTGACCCTTTAGAATGATTGACCCTCGACCTTTTAGACAATTAGACCCTCTTTAGACACCTTAGACTCCTTAAACCCATTCGACCCCTTAGACCCCTGAGATCTGTAACTACTGCTGGAACATACCCTTTAGACCTTTAGACCCCTTAGATTTCGACCTTTTAAACCCCTTTAGACAATTTTAGACCAGGGGTTCCTAAATCCAGGGTCGCAACCTCAACTTGCAAAAAAACATCTCAAAAATACCAGTTTTGAGGGGAGTTTTTCACGTTGAAAGCGTTTTCTCCGACCATTTTATCACAGGTACCGTTTGGGCCACGAAGCGAATGCGATTTCAAATTTTGGGTCTTCGACAAATCAGTTTGGGAACCACTGCTTTCGTAAACTTTATAGTTATTCATAGTTATTCACACCACCCACTGATAATTTATTTTAGACCTTTTAAGACCCCTTACCTACAGGTTAAAACATTTTAAGACCCCTTACCTTTACCTAAAGACCTTTAGACCCTTTGCGCTTTCGACCCCTTCGACCCCTCTTTTGACACTGACTTTTTTAGACCCCTTAGAGTATAGATCCCTTTAGACACTAATTACTATTGTAAAATACCTTTTATTATCTCTGCACCTCTAAGACCTTTGGACCCCCTTAGAGAGCCCTATAGACCCTTTGAAACACTTCCACTCTTTAGACCTTAACACCCCTTACACCCCTTAGACCCCTTTAGACACACACCACGCAAACATCTATAGTCTTATTGCATTACACAGACTATACTTTGTTCAGCAATTAATGTGCAATCTCCACTCACTCTGCTAGTTTGAACAGAATTTGCATATTGGGTCACTGAATTGGTTCACCAATCAAAACCTGCAAGCATGTTACAGCAAAAGTTTATAATTGCAAAAGGCGAGGCTTACTAAGCGACTTACTAAGCTTACTAAGTAAGGCTTAGGCTTACTAAGCGGTGAAGCCGACGTCTTGGTGAGTATCCACTTGCCTCATGGTCATGGCGGATGTTGAACCACTCTGCTCCACTCTGCCAGTGGTTGGGTGAGTTGGTCTGCAGACCAATCCGGGCGTCACATGACGGTTGCAGACGGCGTGGCAGAGATGTTATAGCCTTCTCCCACGTACGTGACAGGTGAAATCGCAGAGCACCATTTTTGTTGATTGAACTCTTTCCCAAATGGATTCCTTTACATCTTAAACTTGGAGGATGTGGATGTATGACTTGAACTCAACCTAATTCACATACAGAGACGAGTTTGTCAGACAACTACATGGTTGTTCTATTGTCCGCCACATCTCACGAACTGTTGCCAACTTATACATGGAAAAGTTTGAAAGTGTTCTGCTGGAGAATTGCAGTGGTTCCAAACCTAAGTTGTGGCTGAGGTATGTGGATGACACCTTTGTCGTTATATAGAAGTGTGAACAGCAAAACTTCTTTAATTACCTGAACAGTGTGGACAAGAACATCCACATATACCAACCAGTATTTGCAGTTTGATTCACACCACCCACTGATCCATAAATTATATATCATACACACTCTTCTCCGTTGGGAAGAAACTATTCCGACGACGCAAGAGGGGAAATTATGTGAGAAGGAAAACATCAGCAGCACTCTCAGTAAGTGTGGTTACCCCGGTTTATGATTTAATCTGTCTCCTGGGACAAGGCTATAACATCTCTTCCACGCCGTCTGCAACCATCACGTGTCGCCCGGATTGGTCTACAGACCAACTCGCCATACCACAGGTGGAGGTCGCTTGGAGATGCAAGCTTCTTCTTCACTTCAACATCTGCCGTGACCAAGGGGAGTGGATTGCCGAAACGTCGGCTTCACCGACTAGCAAGTCCAGCTCTGCGTCTAGGACTTCAGTGGTTGAAACCCCAGCCGAGTCACACCAAAGACTTTAAACTGGTATATTCTGCTTCTTGTTTGATGCTCAGCATTGAAAAGGATAGAGCACGGACAAACAATACTGGGTAGGCAATGAAAGGATAGAGCACGGACAAACAATACTGGGTAGGCAATGAAAGGATAGAGCACGGACAAACAATACTGGGTAGGCAATGGCAAACCAACCAGTATAACCCTTGCCAGTAAACTGCTTCGACAGCACCTGTGAAGATTACATCAAATAATATATGTATGGCATAGTGCTTGCACCATCCGTTATGTATGGCATTGTGGCGGACACAAAAGCCCACTGGCGTGGTGACATCATTCCGCGCACCAAGTGGGCGGTGGCCACGCCCGAGGGGTAGGCGTGGCCTCATGATATACACCGGGCGCCCAGCCCGGAGCGGGCCAGTGTTACAGTGAGCTCCTGAAATAAAGACGCTTATAAGTTACCGCTTGTCCGCTTCCTCCTTGCTCGCAAGCAGCGCGCGTAACGCCGCGCTTTACTGGTGACCCCCTCGACGTTGGATCTGCCGGAGCGATCCTTCCACACGCGACGCCATTGCCATGGCCAACTTCGTCAAACTTCCCGAATTTTGGGAGGCTCAGGCCGAAGTCTGGTTCGTCCAGGCCGAAGCCCAATTTCAGCTTCGGCGCCTCACCGGCGATGACACGCGCTATTGCCACCTCGTCGCCTCCCTCGGGCCCGGCACGGCCGCTCGAGTTGTGTCCGTCCTTCGCCACCCACCGGACGGCCACAAGTACGAGGCACTCAAGCGGCTACTCCGAGCCACGTTCGGCCTCACGGACGACGCACGGGCCGACCGCCTCGTGGATCTCCCCGAGCTCAGTGATACGCGCCCGTCGGTCCGAATGGACCATATGCTGTCACTGTTGGGCGACGAAGCCCCCGGTTCTCTGTTCCGGGCGCTTTTCCGCCGCCAACTTCCAGCGCAGGTTCGCCTCGCGTTGGCCGGGACCAGGCTAACGGAACCCCGAGCATTGGCAGCCGAGGCGGACAGGTACTTCGCCGCTTCGGACACGCGGGCGAGAGTCGGCGTGGCCGTCACGGCCCTCGAGGCTGATGCTGCTGGTGCTGCTGTTCCACAGCATCAGCTTCTACAGCATACGCAGCATGCTGATACGCACCTCGTGAACGCCGCCACGCCCCGCCCACCGCCGCGGCGAAAACCGCCACTGCGGGGAAACCCGCCAACTCCACCGGCCTGGCGGAGCCAGCCGCGCTCCTCCAGCTCCACCACCTGGTGCTGGTTCCACGCCAAGTTCGGCCACGAAGCTCGGCAGTGTCATCCGCCATGCTCCTTCAACAGGTCGGGAAACGCCCGGGCCGGCGCTCAATATTGGCGATGAGCGCCGGCCGTTCGAGCAGCCTGCTGTTCATAACGGACACCTTCTCCGGGCGCCGTTACCTGTGCGACACGGGAGCGCAGGTGAGTGTCATTCCCGCCGGCACGTCAGACAAGCACGCCGCGGGTGGGGGCCCCGCGCTGCTTGCCGCGAACGGGACGCCCATCCGTACGTACGGAAAACGCTGCCTCTCTCTGCGGTTTGGAGGGCAGGTTTTCCGATGGACGTTCGTCACCGCCGACGTGCCCATGGCACTGCTTGGCGCGGACTTCCTGTGCGCTAATGGGCTCCTGGTCGACGTCAAGCGCAGACGTCTTGTCCAGGCCGAGACGTTCAGCTCGCTCGCTTGTGCGTTGCCCAGCTCAACGAGCGGCTTGCCAAGCGGCTTGCCGAACGGTTCGGTTCCGGCCACGTTGGTCTGTACGCTTCCGGCAGCGGACGCATTCACCCGCCTCCTCGCCGGTTTCCCGGCCCTCACGCGGCCCACCTTCTCGGCGGGGGCCGTCAAGCACGGGGTGGCCCATCACATCCCCACCGTCGGGCCACCAGTCTACGCCCGGGCACGCCGCCTCGAGCCGACGAAGCTGGCGGTGGCAAAAGCGGCCTTCGCTACCCTGGAGCGACTCGGCATCGTTCGGCGCTCAGAGAGCGCTTGGGCGTCGCCGCTGCACATCGTGCCGAAGCCCGGCGGGGGATGGCGACCGTGCGGGGACTATCGCCGTCTCAATGACGCCACGACTCCCGACCGCTACCCCGTCCTCCACATTCAGGACTTTTCCGCCCGTTTGGCGGGCAGGTCCTTCTTCTCGAAGGTGGACCTCATACGCGGCTACCATCAGGTCCCCGTCAGGCCGGAGGACGTCCCGAAGACGGCGGTCATCACGCCATTCGGACTCTTCGAGTTCCTGCGCATGCCCTTCGGTCTGAAGAATGCGGCTCAGGCGTTCCAGCGACTGATGGACAGCGTCCTGCGCGACTTGGATTTTGTCTACGTCTACCTGGACGATATCCTCGTCGCCAGCGCGTCCCGCGAAGAGCACCTACGCCACCTCCGCACGCTCTTCGAACGCCTGGGCCAGCATGGCCTGATTGTGAACCCCGCAAAGTGCCGGTTCGGCGCCGCCATAATCGATTTTCTGGGGCACCGTGTCACCAGGCACAGAGCCGTCCCCCTGCCGGCCAAGGTGGAGGCGGTGAAGGGGTTTCCGCGCCCCCGCACGATCAGAGGGCTGCAGGAGTTCCTGGGCATGGTGAACTTTTACCATCGGTTCCTGCCCCGTATCACCCAGCTCCTGCGCCCCCTGCACTAAGCTCTCCGTGGTAAGCCGGGCAAAGGCGACGTTACCTGGACCGAGCAGATGGACACGGCGTTCACGGGCGCGAAGCTCGCCTTGGCTAACGCCACCATGCTCGCGCACCCGGCGCCCGATGCACCGATCGCCCTCACCACCGATGCCTCGGACTACGCGGTGGGCGCGGTGCACGAGCAATGGGTGCGTGGAGCTTGGCAACCGCTGGCGTTCTTTAGCCGGCAGCTTCGGCCGCCCGAACGCCGTTACAGTACCTTCGACCGCGAGTTGCTCGGACTTCACTTGGCGGTCAGGCACTTCCGCCATCTGCTCGAGGGCCGTGCGTTCACTGCCTTCGTCGACCACAAGCCGCTGATCTTCGCGATGGGCAAGGTCACCGAGCCGTGGTCGGCCCGGCAGCAGCGTCACCTCTCGGCCGTGTCCGAGTACACGACGGACATCCAGCACGTCGCGGGGAAGGACAACCCGGTGGCGGATTGCCTTTCCCGGGCCGTCGCCCACGCAGTCCACCTCGGCATCGACTATGCCCGGATGGCAGCGGACCAGGCCGCTGACCCCGACGTCCAGGCCTTGCGGACCGCCGTCACGGGCCTCCGCGTCACCGAGGTGCCGTTCGACGGCGCGGGCGCGGCCCTCTTGTGCGACGTCTCCCTCGGGCGTCCTCGCCCCATCGTGCCCGCGGGCTGGCAGCGCCAGGTGTTTGACGCCATCCACGGCCTGTCCCACCCGGGCGCGAGGGCCTCCCAAAGGCTGATCGCCGACAAGTTCGTCTGGCATGGCCTCCGGAAGGCCGTCCGTGGCTGGGCCAGGACGTGCCTCGCGTGCCAGCGCGCCAAGGTGCACCGGCACACCCAGGCCCCGTTGGCCCCGTTCACGGTGCCGGAACGCCGGTTTGACCACGTCCACGTGGACCTGGTGGGACCTCTGCCCCCCTCGTGGGGTTTCACCTACGTCCTCACCATGGTGGACCGCACCACCCGGTGGCCGGAGGCCGTGCCCTTGGCGTCGACAACGGCGGCCGATGTCGCGCAGGCTTTCATCGCCACCTGGGTCGCCCGGTTCGGCGCCCCCTCAGACATCTCATCCGACCGCGGCCCCCAGTTCACCTCGGAGCTCTGGGGGGCGGTTGCGCAGGGGCTCGGGGTCCGGCTGCACCGAACCACGGCCTACCACCCCCAGGCTAACGGCCTGTGTGAGCGATTTCACCGCTCATTGAAGGCCGCGCTCCGGGCCACCCTCCGCGACGGCGGCTGGGTCGACAGGCTCCCCTGGGTCCTGCTGGGCCTCCGGACGGCGCCCAAGGAGGACCTGCGCGCATCCGCGGCGGAGTTGGTCTTCGGGCAACCGCTGCGGGTGCCGGGCGAGTTCCTCCCCGACTCCACGGCACCATGGTCCGCGGCACAGCAGCGCTCCGCTCTGCAAGAGACCGCCCAGAGGTTCGCCCCGGTGCCAACGGCATGCCACGGGCACCCACCGACGCACATCGCCCCGGAGCTTCGCACGGCGGAGTACGTCTTCGTCCGCCACGATGCCCATCGGACACCACTGCGGCCCCTGTACGACGGGCCTTTCCGCGTGCTGGAGACCGGGGCGAAGCACTTCACCCTGGACTTCGGCGGTACTCCTGACCGCGTTTCGGTAGATCGCCTCAAGCCGGCCCACCTCAATGTGGACCATCCACCGCCAGTGGCCCGACCCCCACGTCGGGGCCGCCCTCCTGCGGGCGGACCCCCGGCACCGCCCAGCCCCGCCGCCACGCCGCCCCCCGGTCCTGCACCCATCCCAGGGGCAGCCAGGGGCATCCCACCTGGCATCCCTGCACCCCGGACGCCGCCGATCGCCAGGGGGCGCTTCGGCCGGGTCATTCGTCTGCCCCGCAAACTGGCCCTCCAGGTGCGCGGGAATTCTGGGGGGGGCGCGTGTGGCGGACACAAAAGCCCACTGGCGTGGTGACATCATTCCGCGCACCAAGTGGGCGGTGGCCACGCCCGAGGGGTAGGCGTGGCCTCATGATATACACCGGGCGCCCAGCCCGGAGCGGGCCAGTGTTACAGTGAGCTCCTGAAATAAAGACGCTTATAAGTTACCGCTTGTCCGCTTCCTCCTTGCTCGCAAGCAGCGCGCGTAACGCCGCGCTTTAGCATAGTCCCAATGGGAGGGGGTATTACAAGTCATATTACGTCATATTACTGCACATCGGATTTTTATGTGAAAAAACAAAAAATATTTTTTCACATAAAACGGCTTTTTTGCGCACAAAAAACGTATTTTGCTATTTTCGGAGAAAAATTTTTTTTCGCCCTTTTTCGGGAAAAATAAAAAAAATGCCCTTTTTGGTCGAAAATGTCTGGCAACACTAAAAAAATTAGGGAATTTTTGGAAATTTTTAACTGCGATCGAAATTTTAAACTGCGATCGAAATTTTTAACTGCGATCGATCTCAAAAACAAAACGTTACGTCCACTTGCGTGCGTTGCGTCCCCAGCGTGTACAGCAGTGAGGTGGTGTACTACAGTGAGAGAGTGTACACAAAGTGTGAACAAGTCTCCTATCAAGATGAGTGCTGCTCTTCGTGACAAGTGGCTGAAGGAATTCAACGCTGGCAGCGATGGGGCCACCTTCAAGTACGTGTCGAGTGACACGGCTTTCTGTCGAGCTTGTGAAAAGACTTTCCGGGCGAAGCAGAAGTCTGAGCTGGCCCAACATGTCCGAGGAGACCGCCACAAGAGCAACTTGGCCTTGAAGAAGAAGAGGACGGTCACGCAAGCCACCATGGAGGACTTTGGTGGCGGAAAGAGGCACAAGTGCGACGTCGTGGCTCAGGAGCTGTGCCAGGCCATGCTGGCCGCTGGCATCCCATGGTCGAAATTGGAAAACCCTGCCCTCCGGTCGTTCCTGGAGAAGCACATCACTCTCCAGATCCCCGATGAAAGCTGGATTCGAAAGCACTACCTCGACAAGTGCTACGATGAGGCCTTGGCGGGGATCCGTGCCGACCTCGGACAGCAGCCCATCTGGCTGTCCGTCGACGAGACGACCGATTCGGCAGGTCGATATGTGGCCAACATCATAGCGGGACGCTTGTCCAAGGAGGGGTACTTTCGTCCCCACCTCGTCCAGTGCATGTTTCTGGAGAAGACCAACTCCGGGGAGATCGTGTGCACAGTCAATGACACGCTGCGCTATCTTTGGCCTGATTTCAAGCCGGAGTGCCTCAAGGTCCTCATCAGCGACGCCGCGGCCTATATGATCAAGGCTGGCCATGCCCTGAAGGAACTCTTCCCGGACTTGCTGCATGTGACTTGCGTTGCCCACGCGCTCCACCGTGTCTGCGAGACAGTCCGAGAAATGTTCAAGGACGTCAACGACCTGATTGCCACAACGAAGAAGGTGTTCATCAAAGCCCCGTCGCGTGTTGTCCTTTGGAAGGAGCAGCAGCCCAATCTTTCTCTCCCCCCGGAGCCCATTCTGACTCGGTGGGGGACGTGGATCGACGCCGCGGTGTTTTACGCCAAGCACTTCGAGGCCGTCAAGGACATTGTGGACCAGCTGAACGATGACGACGCGATGGCAATCCGGAGTGCCAAGGACCTGTTCGGAAAGGCGGACATGAAGCTCAGTTTGGTCTTCTTAAATGCCCACGTGTCGTTCATCCCGAAGATCCTCAAGCAGCTGGAGGAGGCCGGCATGGAGCTGGCCAAGGCCTTCCAGCTCCTTGATCAGGCCAAGGAGGAGCTCGAAAAGATCCGAGGCTGCCGTAAGGAGATCCTGCTCACCAAGTTCAAGGCGGTGCTGCAGCGCAATCCTGACATTGGTGTGCTGAGGACAGTGGCTTTGATCCTGGATGGAGATCAGCACGGATCTGAGGTTGGTGTGCCGGCTGGAGTCAAGCTTGCCGACATCCCCCTCTTGAGGTACTGCCCCATCGTCAGCGTCGACGTGGAAAGGTCCTTCTCCGTCTACAGAAACGTCCTCACCGACCGCCGACACCGCCTCACCAAGGAGAACATGACCAAGATAATGATTTCAAACACCTACTTTAACCGTTCCTAAAAGGGTCTTGTCAATTTCTTCTAGTCCTCTACTTATCAAACAATGCGGTTGCAATAAAGGTACCTGAACGTCATTTTTTACCTGTTTACTAGCCCAGAGTGCTTAATGTTGTGCAGGAAAAAGCTTATCATTTTTTGTTCTTTTTTGACTGATTTCTGAAAAACTTGGTAATAATAAAAAATGAATAAAACGGGAGAAAAAAATATTTCGGGATTTTTTCACATAAAAAAAAAAAATCCGCTTTTCAAAACATAAAAGGCCTATTTTCTTAACGTAAAAATCCGTAGTCTACCGGATATTACGAGTCATATTACAAGTCATATTACAAGTCATATTACCAGTCATATTACGAGTCATATTACGAATGATATTACAAGTCATATTACAAGTCATATTACAAGTTATATTACGAGTCATATTTCGAGTCATATTACAAGTCATATTACAAGTCATATTAGGAGTCATATCACGAGTCATATTACGAGTCATATTACGAGTCATATTATGAGTCATATTACGAATGATATTACAAGTCATATTACAAGTCATATTACAAGTCATATTACAAGTCATATTAAAAGTCATATTACGAGTCATATTACGATTCATATTACGAGTCATATTACGAGTCATATTACGAATCATATTACAAGTCATATTACAAGTCATATTACGAGTCATATTACGAGTCATATTACGAGTCATATTACGAGTCATATTACGAATCATATTATAAGTCATATTACAAGTCATATTATGAGTCATATTACGAATCATATTACAAGTCATATTACGAGTCATATTACGAGTCATATTACAAGTCATATTACAAGTCATATTACAAGGCATATTATGAGTCATATTACAAGTCATATTACAAGTCATATTAAAAGTCATATTACAAGTAATATTACGAGTCATATTACGATTCATATTACGAGTCATATTACGAATCATATTACAAGTCATATTACAAGGCATATTACGAGTCATATTAAAAGTCATATTACAAGTCATATTACAAGTCATATTACAAGTCATATTACAAGTCATATTACGAGTCATATTACAAGTCATATTACGAGTCATATTACGAATCATATTACAAGTCATATTACGAGTCATATTACGAGTCATATTACGAGTCATATTACGAGTCAAATTACAAGTCATATTACGAGTCATATTACGAGTCATATTACGAGTCAAATTACGAGTCATATTACGAGTCATATTACGAGTCATATTACGAGTCATATTACAAGTCATATTACGAGTCATATTATGAGTCATATTACGAGTCATATTACGAGTCATATTACGAGTCATATTACGAATGATATAACAAGTCATATTACAAGTCATATTACAAGTCATATTACAAGTCATATTACAAGTCATATTACAAGTTAGATTACAAGTCATATTACAAGTCATATTACAAGTTCGATTACAAGTCATATCACGAGTCATATTACGAATCATATTACAAGTCATTCCATACGTCAACGAGATTGACATTCCTAGAGCACATAGTTTCGCCTCGCGTGTTCATTCTGAACAAAAATACGATCATTAACTAAACACGTTACTATTATGGTCCATATACCCGTATCATCCATGCACCCTATTATGTCACATAGTTTCTTGACATGGGTTATGTATGTCATACATTTAATTATCCACTCACATCAGGTCATAGATCAGATATATGAAGTTTCAGATTTTTTTGGACAAAGATTTCAATTCAACCAATTATGGCTGGAATACCACTTCAACAATGCCATCATCATTACCACCCTATATACCCCATGTGGAGTTGATGACATATGCTTATTTAAAAAAAAATTAGTTGAGCTGTTTTGGAGAACATGATATCCATTTTTTCACCTTTAATCCAATATGGCTGCCATACCATGTGACATATGACGTCATAAATTTAATTCTTCGCTCACGTCAGGTCATAGATCAGATATATGAAGTTTCAGATTTTTTTGGATAAATATTTCAATTCAAACAATTATGGCTGGAATACCACTTCTCCGATGACATCATCATTATCACCCGATTTACCCAATGGGGAGTTGATGACATATGCCAAGTTTCAATTTTTTTCGTTTATCGGTTTCGGAGAAAATTATATCCAATTTTTTTTTGCTTTTATCTAATATGGCTGCCATGCCATGTGACCTATGACATCAGAGTTAGCAATAATATATTCTCCATGGGGAGTCCCTCCTCTATTTAAAGTTTTGCATTGATCGGACAAGCGGTTGAAGATAATCATTTTTAAAATGAAAATATATAGACGCGGACAAACACAGACAGACAGGGGCATTGTAATAGTATCACATCCCCTTTGGGGCGAGACTAATTATGGGGGCATTAACCCGTCCATAAAGGAAGATTCTTCGCTAGTGAGCAAGAATAAACTAACATTTGTGGGGCGTGGAAACATCTTTAGATTCATTGATCATTTACTGGCAACAATGGGTTCATATTTGATCAGATTTATGATGACATCTATCCAAAAGGAGTAAATTAAAAAAGAATAAACAAACTCACATTGCAGTCTTATTTTAAGTAGCTTCAAGTCGGTGTCACTAATAAGAAATTTCACACCAAATTGTTTGATAAACGAGATTCTTTTCGATTCCATATTGTACGAACGTCTTTCTTGGACAGTGACATTCCTAGAAAGCTCTTCTATGGTAAAGTTGTATTTGAAATTACCAGAACAGAGAAAGCGACAACACTCAGCGCAGAAACTTGTATCAATGGATTAAAACAGCTAGTACGTCAGACACATGCTCACACAGGGAGCTACAGTATATAGTTAGCAGATTAAAACAAGATCCTTTAAGGTCACAAAATGACATCAGGTGACATTTATGAAACTAGCATGGCACTCAGCAGAGAGCACACCTCCGCCTCCTTGGCCACATCACTCAATGGTGAAGAATCACTAAAAAAATTATACGAGCTGGATCTTCACCAAAATTGAATCTATTCTTCCTTGTAACGCACACAACCTGTGCAACAAGTTTTGTCCAAATCCATCGTTAACTTTTTGAGATATCCTGCGATGTATCGTTTTTGGCCCTGTCACTCAATGGTGAAGAATCACTTAATTAATTAAATAATTCTCATATCCGAATCCATATTCAGATCTTCACCAAAATTGAATCGATTGTTCCTTGTCACATACACAATCTGTCCACAAAGTTTTGTCCAAATCCATCCATAAGTTTTTGGGATATCCTGCTATGCATCGTTTTCGGCCCCGTCACTCAATGGTGAAGAATCACTTTGCGAATTAAATAATTCTCATATCCGAATCCATATTCAGATCTTCACCAAAATCGAATCGAATCGTCCTTATCACACGCACAACCTGTCAAACAAGTTTTGGTCAAATCCATTCATAACTTTTTGAGATATGCTGCTATGTATCGTTTTTGGCCCGATCTCCCAATGGTGAAGAATCAGTTTAAAAATTCTACTAGCCGGATCCGAATCCGGATCTTCACCAAAATGTAATCACTCCGTCCTTGTCACATACGCTACATCTCTGCCAAATTTCGTCCAAATCCGTCCACAACGTTTTGAGATATTTTGTTCACAAACAAACGGACAGACAGATAGGGGTGAAACGGACAGAAACGGACAGATAGGGTTGAAAACATAACCTCCATCCACCTTTGGTGGCGGAGGTAATGAAATAAAAACGGTTAAACACTATTGATGAAGCATTCAAATAAATGCATTTAAAACATTTTTGCTCGGAGATGCAGTTGAGCTCGTGGGAAATCCGTTAAAGTGACAGTTTCTATATTTGAATCCTGCAACAGCTCGATTCAGTGCGAAGCAAAATGGACGTGCTGGGCAATATATTTGTAATGTGCAACGTAAGGTGTGCCTGAATGTCTGATTTATTGGTGATGCAAAAATAACGTGTATTCTTACCCTGCGTGCAAAGCGAAAAGCGGGGTTAAGCGATCGGGTAAGTGCATAAGTGTGGTGCACGTACGCAGTGTGGTGTACGTACGTAGTGTGGCGTGCATGTCTTCATTTATAAAATTCATTTTCTCGGCAACCGTAGGTCCGATTGACATGAAAGTTTCCCTATCGGAGCGCCTCTGCCTGTATAATTTTTTAAAATTCATAATCATGACGTCATAGGTCACGTGTTACGGACGCCATCTTGGAAAAACGTTGCACCTCTATATCTCCAAAACCGCTCAATAATAATAATAATAATTCATTTATTTTGTATAGCGCTTTTCATGAAGCCCAAAGGCGCTTTGACAGAGTGCAAAACATAATGCATAACAAAACATGAAAACAACAATTGCAAAAAGACAAGAATCAATAGGGAAATATTTAAAGCAAAAGGAGGGAGAAGGAGAAGTGATAGTCAGGGGTTAAATGCTGTGGGTTGAATGTTGAATGCAGTGCTGAACAGGTGGGTCTTGAGTGATGTTTGGAAAAAAAAATTAAACATGGCTCATTGTGAAGTACTCACAATGGGGAATAAGATATGTTAATGATGATGTCATCGGTGCCTTCATTATGACATCATACTTCGACAAGTATAACGCTTGATCCGATCAGTATGAAAAAAAAACAATTCTCTGCAACTGTTACTCCGATGGACACAAAATTTTCCCCATAGGAGCGCCTCCTCCTGTATATATATTTTTAAATGATTATTATGATTTCATAGGTCACGTGGTACAGGCGCAATCTTGGAAAAACCGAAAAACGTTGCACCTCTCTATCTCCGAAACTGCTCAATGGAAAAAATTTAAACATGGTGCGTTGTCACGTACTCCCCATGGGGAATAAGATATGTTGATGATGATGTCATTGGTGCCTTAATTATGATGTCATAATTCGACAGGGACAATACTTCGTCCGATCAGTTTGAAATTTCTTCAGCATGATCTACGCAACAACTATATTAGAGAATGTACATTTATGATGTCATCGGTCATGTGGTCTGGCAGCCATGTTGGATCAAATAAAAAAAAACCTTCAAAAACAGAAGATTTGCCTCATACCAAGTTGACTGCGCTGGGTAATTATTCTATGAATACCATCTATAGTTACATAATGGAATATGCGATGAGCATTATGAATACGTATTTGATAATACATTAAGCCCTCCAGTAAGAAAGGTAAACATCTATATAGGTAAGGCTACAAGTACAAAGTTTGAAAAGTGAGTTTGCATAGTTGGGTTGACTGGCTGGACACAGCTGAGGTTGTGGATCTACTGATGTAGAGCCACGGTCGTGGTTGTGGACCCATCGTTTGGAGAGGTTCTGGGCGGAAAGGGTCGAAACATCTACGAAGAACGGAGTTCAGCTGATGATCCTGGCAGTCGGAAAATCTATTCATTCATTCATTCATTCCTTCATTCATGTCTTCCTTATTGTCCATGTGAAACATGGAGAATTTCCATCCACTGACAATTCAATTCAAAATGTGGTGCATCACATCCTTTCCACATTAGCATTAATCATATGAATCGAAATTGGCACAAATGATAGTCTAAAACACTAGCACAAGGTAAGTGGAGCACAAAGGTGAAATGCCTGAATGATTAAAACAAAAACAAACATGAAGTGTGTGAGAAGGGTCCCGCATTATCCTGTGAACCTTCATCGCAGCACGATTCTCCTACCAGGTACAAATGGAGGGAAGGTGTGTGTCCGTATTACACACCGGGCAATCTTCCTGGGGCCTTCCAATTATCTTGACATTCTATTTTGACGAATTACCAAATGCGCACAACAGAGTGAAAGTAAGCATACTTTGAATCAAAGACTGTTGGAAAAGGACGAAAATGCCATTATCAACAGGAAACTCTTTCAATTTCCTGAAAAAAAGTACAATCTTTGGTGTGATTTATCGGTTAACACTTGGGAATTCTTGCTCCATTTCAATTTGTTATCGATCACTGTTCCCAAATGCTTGTGCTCCGAAGCCTGTACTATATACTATGGTCATGAATAATCAAATGGTGGAAAATGAAAAAATCATTTCCTTCATATTATTGACATTAAGAACGAAATAATGATGACAACCGTCTGCAAACAATGGCTCCCAACAAGACGGTCTCCATCCTTGGAAAAATGAGAAAACACAATCTTGCAACAAGAAGGAGCAATCAGACATTGCAGACCCTTGCCAGGAGGTGTCTGTGTGGTGTATTTTGTGTGGTGTTTATTAGAAGCTGTGTTTGTGTTGTTTATTGACGACGTAGATTTATGTTCAATCCAATATAGCTGCTGAACCACGTGACCAATGACGTCATCAAGTTAATTATCCCATACAATTTTTGGGTAGATGACGCTCAAGAAATTTCAAACTGATCGGATCAAGAGTTCTACTTGCATAATTATGACGTCATAATGAAGGAAACGATGACATCATCAATATATTTACTTCCCCATGGGGAGTACTTTCTAATGAGCCACCGTTCAATTTTTTTCCATGCAGCGGTTTCGGAGATACATAGGTGCAACGTTTTTCGGTTTTTCCAAGATGGCGCCCATACCAAGTGACCTATGACGTCATAATTATCATTTAAAAATCCCACACGAGGAGGCGCTCCTATGGTGAAAATTTATTGGCAATCGGACCAACATTTGCAGAGAAAAGCATACTCACATTCTGTGCGGACAAACGGACCCAAATGTCGTACCCTCTCCTCTGGAGAGGGTAAACATGAAGGTTCATTATTTGTCTGAGCAGTCTCAATTCAAGTCATGGTGGTACTTTGGCAAATCAGCTATATGCCAAGATCCAGGCTTATTGCACACGTCATTCCACGTTTTTGAGGCTGTCCCCACTCCCTCAAGAGTTTCAAGCAGGTTGTGCTTTCATGTCATCATTTCATGTCATGTCATTTCATCATTTCATTTCTTCATGTCATTTCATGTCTTTCAACCATTTCATGTCACCCCCCACACTTCCCAATAATCTTTTCTTCCCCCAACAACTCCACTTAACCCAAGCCTCTTACTTGCGGGTTACTGTGTTTCCCCCCTCCTTTCTTTCCTTTCCTTGTTCATCCATTCCCTCGATTGTCGTGTCCCACTGTTGCCCCGCAACACCTCTATCAGTTTGTTACCTTTTTTTTACACTTTTGTCACCTGCCTCTTCCATGAGCCTGATATTGTATTTTTTCTTAAAATGAAAAAGTATTGATTTCCCAGATTACAACTAGAATTGCAAATTAATCGGCCTTCGGTGTTGTAAGTGTGGAAACAATCATTCATTTCCAGTTGAAATTCAATAAGGTTATTGCAAGGTGGATACCCAAGGATTTCACATTTGAGCAAAAACACAACTCATGTGGCTATTGCAATAAAGCTCCGGGAACACTACCGGAGGGAGAGAAATTATTTATGGAAGAAGATGGTTTTATGGCATTATTCTGGACCAGATTCAAAGAGCAAACATGGCGTGGGAACATTCTTTGGTCCCATCTACCCATCACTCTGAAAGCTGAAGACAATATTGTTTTTATGACCTGAACAGTTGAATTCATGTAGAAATAGGGCAACACTATGGTAATTTGTTATGCAATTAAGTGTGGCAAACAATATGGAAATGTCAGACAAGTATGGTGTTTCTGGGCATGTCTCTCCTGTACAGCAATGCTCACTGTCACATGGTGGATGCGACCACCGTTACTCGTGAAGATGCATTGGGATGTTCTACATCATCGCTCTAACTGACGAGGCTCTCTTTGGGACACTCAAAAAACATTCTTGGTGGATTGTTGAGAATAATTATCCTGGGAGATGAAGCGGTGCCCCCTGTACACTAGCTCTGTGGTGGAGCATCCAAGGTCGTCTTTTAGAGAAACTCGGCCACCACTATCCATAGTGATGGTTGATGGAACATCAAAACATCTGATCCAGGTGTGGACAAAAACCCAGGCGATGGTAGTGCAGCGGTGAAGCCCAACTGGTGGACGATTGTCTGATGGTCCCAAATTGTTGTTGGTGTTTTGAATGCAGCCCGTGGATGCCGGTTGTATCGTTTTCTGGAGTGCAGCTGTGCCAGTAAGCTGGTACTCATTTTGCCAACCTCGGAAGGATGACAGGTTGAGTCAACGTACCTGGTGTTATTTCAAAAGCATGGCAGGGGCTCAAACTTAAGACCCTAAGATCTTCAGCCGTTAAGCCAACACCAGGTTATCTCACGTTGTTGTAACATGTAGTCAAACTCCTGGCGGCCGATACATAATTTACCGGGTGCTAGTCGGAGAGCACAAGCCAAAACAGGGAGCCCCTGTTTTGGGAGCGTTATGGACGGGAAGCTGGAAGAGACATTCTCCAGCTTTGAGAGCGTTATGGATGGGAAGCTGGAAGAGACATTCTCCAGCTTTGGGAGCGTTATGGACGGGAAGCTGGAGGAGACATTCTCCAGCTTTGGGAGCGTTATGGACGGGAAGCTGGAGGAAACATTCTCCAGCTTTGGGAGCGTTATGGACGGGAAGCTGGAGGAGACATTCTCCAGCTTTGGGAGCGTTATGGACGGGAAGCTGGAGGAGACATTCTCCAGCTTTGGGAGCGTTATGGACGGGAATCTGGAGGAGATATTCTCCAGCTTTGGGAGCTTTATGGACGGGATGCTGGAGGAGACATTCTCCAAAAGTAGCAATAGCACTTGTTAGTGGCATTTAATGGATATTCCTGTCATTTTTTCCATTCAGCATCAGATGATGGCACAATGCTCATCTCTGCCCTTTTAACCACCATAAATGAAGTCTGCTAGTCTGAACCATGATGGAGAGAAGGTGACTGACGCATGGCCCAGGTGAACTTGTTGCCATTAGTTGTGGGCCTCATCGTTTACCTACAGCCGGATATGAGCATGGTACTCTGCACTGACCTTCTCGGAAGGTGAAGGTGAACGGCAGCCATTTCTCTCTGTCCCTAAAAGTGGAACACACAAATGGACATGACTGGTGTTGCACAACATGCAGCTCCAGGATGAGGTTCATAAGGTCCACCATTTCAGATTGTAGCTGTGTGAAGTGCTGTGGCTGAGTTGTCACATTAGCCACGGCCGGTATAACAGTGTCTGGTCCACAAAATGATCCTCCAGATCTGCAGTGGCCGGTAGTGCCAGCTCTGCGTATCTGCGCTCTGCTCTGCTCTGCGTAGCAGCAAGTATCATGCCGAAGCGTGGTGGTACACGTTGCAAGAACAACTCACGGAGGAGCGACTGGTCCAAGGTTGCGTGGTGGTCACCGAGAAGCTGCTGCATATGATGCAGTAGTTGTGTGGGTCTTCAATCTCCTAAATCCTCAGTTGTAAGAAGTTATTTAAAATGGCATTGCTCAGAAGGGGTCATGTGCTTTATGAGTGCGGTCTTAAAAATAATGTACAGGTTGTTCGGTGAAAGTTGTCATAAAATATCTCTCACCTCTGTCACGTACTCTCATGACACAGAGGCAAAAAATGTATTTGAACCACTTCAACCCGGAAGTAATTCTCCATTATGTCAGTCAGTGGGTGATGTTGTTAAACACACAGACAATCTCTGATATTTGACATTCTTACATGTTACACATGTTACGGATTCGTCACTTCCGTTGTTGTGGTTTTAATCCACTGTAAACATTTTTGATTCCATGTACTATTATTGTTGTCGTTTAAGGGAAATAGAGGCTACTATTTTCAAAAGGTAAAAAAGTTAATGTTTTAAATGAAACTGGAACCGGACGACGACGAAGACGAAGAGGAAGAGGAGGAAGAGAAGGCGGAGCGAGTGAGTCGGACAAGAAGCCTAGTTGCTTTGAGGTTTGGAGCGAACGTTGGCTAACGAGAGTCACGAGTGAACTTTGGGTTTCCCGGGAAAGGGTTTCCTGCGACAGAGCTGTTATCGCTGTGACAGATCAACCTGCATGTCAGGTTTTGCGGTTGATTCCGAGGAGAATCATCGTAGTGCCGTTACGCCTCGAGAACGGGCCGTCAGCCATTTTGACTCGCGCGCTTTGTGCATCACTCCAGGTTTTTCATCTCGCTTCACCCATTTTCACCACATCCAGACGTTTATCGGGTGTGTGTGTGTGTGTGTGTGTGTGTGTGTGTGTGTGTGTGTGTGTGTGTGTGTGTGTGTGTGTGTGTGTGTGTGTGTGTGTGTGTGTGTGTGTGTGTGTGTGTGTGTGTGTAACGTGGATTTTGAGAAGGTTAATTTGCGGTTCGCCGACTGTGAGCCATGGAACGTCCATACCCGAAGGTGTGATTTTTCCATCCGCCTCTTGAGGACACTTTTGCCTATCTTTGGCAGTGTGACTGTCAACCGAGTGGGATTCTGGTCTCGATACGACATCGTACGGACGATCACTGGAGTGGATCGACTTTGGCTTGAAGCCGGAATCAACTTTGGCTTGAAGCCGGGAATAGAGACATTGGGAATGTTCTTCTTTTCGCTCACTTGGAGCACAGTGAGTTATATTGTACGAACCTGATGGTACCATCATAGGAAATATATATTGGTTGTACAATTGATTACTGTTGTTGTTGTACTGTTATTCTTGTGTGATCTTAATACAATATTTGTTTGTTGGTAACAATTGGTGTGGCTTCACCATTGATCTTTTACATACAGAATAACACATCTTTCTGCCGTGACTCCTCTCGGGGCTCGGAGGTACACCGTGACCGGGGTTTGGGGAGGAGCACGTAACACACAGTAGTTATAGTTAGTAGTAGATTAACTATGTTTCTGCGTTTGTTTGCGCGAATGTTGATTTTTTTATTTTATTTATTTACGTTAAGATAGAACAGAGAACACCTACAAAGTTGATATTCGTTCGCATTGGCCCGTTGAGCGGTTCACCACGCCCACTTGCCTACAACTTTCGGTGTGACGTGAGAGTGGCTTCTCTATGGTTCATCCTTCAAGGCTCGTTGTGTTTGTCGGTGTTTGTGCTCGCAAACCGAACTCTAGGGTTTTTGTTCTTCTGTTTGTCTCAATTTAAATCTTTCAAATGGCAGTGAGCGTGATGTACGCTTTGAAATCCATGGGCAGGGCCATCATTCGCACGCCCAGCAAGGCAAAACGGTGGATGACCCCCTGACCTTGAAATCGTGCAATTCGCGAGAACGGGATTTGATAACTTATAAAAGTATAAGGTTCTGAATGTTGAATTTGGCGTCGACTTGCGTAAACCACAGCTGCGGGTCATTAGGCCAGGATGAGGCTGGTTGAGCGTGCACGAAGAGCACGACTGGCTGTCCAATTCCTCGTGACTGGTTAAGCATTTGCAACTCCTTGCCCATCCATTTTGACCACGTCGGGGTCATCAAATTTAGCATGGAAGAAAGGACGTCCGAGACGTTCGGATCCGAGTCAATTATTTCTTCAACTGCAACAGTCAAACCTTTGAAAACCCCTGTTGGGAAACCCCGTTTAACCAAAGCTATAAAGCCAATTCGCATATCACGAAACCAAAGGCAAAGCAAGGACAGATACATTCAATGTACACCGGCCCCATGCCAAATAAATAAATAACATATCTTCCAGCGGACACCATTGCCGGGGCGCCCGGCGATTTCCTCCGTGCCACACATTGAGAATGTACTGGGAGGGAGAGGTGCACAATAATTTATTTATTATTACGCAATTAATCAATCAATTATAATTGATTGATTAATTGCGTAATAAAACGCAATAACCATAATACATTTGCAATATTTTTTTATTATTATTGTTATGCAATTAATCAATCAATTATAATTGATTGATTCATTGCGTAATAAAACGCAATAACCATAATAAATTTGCAATATTTATATTATTATTATGCAATTAATCAATCAATTATAATTGTTTGAATTAATTGCGTAATAAAACGCAATAACCATAATAAATTTGCAATAATAATAATAATAATAATTATTTTTTATTACACAATTAATCAATTAGAATTGATTGATTAATTGCATAATAAAAAAATCTCAAATAATTAATTTCTTAATCAATTGGCTAATAGCATACCTAAACCACTAGTGTTTCATCCGAAGCTGTACCTTCTTGAAAATGAAGTAGTTGATAAATCGAAAAATTAAATAATTCATCGATTACTTGATTAACCCATCAATCAAAAATACCCTTTACAGCCAAATTACTTGGTCATTGTCGTGTCTAAATATCAGCTTCCTCGCTCAAAAGGTGTCTGAGATATTGCCCAGATGGGAAAGGAAATAAATAAGTGATTAATCATTAAGATAAATAAATAATAATGGTAAAATAATTAAATTATTAATCAACTGGCACATAGAATACCTTAACCACCACCGTTGCATCCGAATCTGTAACTGAATAAAAATTAATTAACCGAATAAATAATGGGATAATTGAATAATTCATCGATTAATGAATTAATCAATGAATAAAAAATACCCTTCACAGCCAAATTGATAAATCGATTAATGAAAAAATAAAAAAAATACCGTTTTTGCCAAAGCACGTGCTCACTTTTGTGCCCAAATTTCAGCTTCCTGGCAGAAAGGATGGCCGAGATATCGCCCGAACAAACAAGAAAACAAACAAACAGAGTGAAAACTGAGTACTACTGAGTTTCAGCCCAGTCATCGCCGGGCCCCCTTCGGTGCCCGGCGATGACGTCATGCAGCGCCTGGAGATGGAATAGGAAAGGAGCGGTGTACAATATAATTCCATTACAAAGTACAAATACACTGCTGCCGTGCTGGTGGGGTTCCACCAGTTATATGGACAGTTTTACTGAATGCTAATTGATCTTTGTATGTAAACATGTAGAGCTACAAAACAAATATAGTATTGATGAAAATCTATTGTACTTTCAAAATGAAAAAGAATTCTCAAGTAACCCTCAACTGAAAAGTACAAGTACCGGTACAAGAGAAAGGATGTCGTTTTTTAAAATACCCCTAGATACATGTTCATGTCTAGCTTTGCTCGTTATCAAAGGCACTGGGGATCACGCTTCTAAGGTGTGGGTCAAGTCGTTCAACAAATGATTGGACTGGCAGATAAACGAGAAAATATTGCAGTCGAGGGTGGAGCCAACAAGGTACACCGCTGCAGGGGCGTGGCTCGCTGTTTCAGGGGCGGGGCCGAATGCTGCAGGGGCGTAGTTCGTTGTTGCAGGGGCGGGGTTCGCTGTTGCAGGGGCGGGGTTCGCTGCCGTGCAGAGGCATCGGTCAAGCGTGTTTCACTAGGCACGGAAACAATTATTACATCGCTTGCAAGCGTCTGCCAAATTGCCAATGCATCACTCGGGAAGCTTTGCGAATATAATTAACCACTAATTATAATATTATAGGTCCACAGTTGGATTCTTTGTTGAGCTAAATTAATTAACAGATCACACCGTATATTTTTCCATGTAGGTGTGTTGGAGTTAAATATATATATGTATATATATATATATATATATATATATATATATATATATATATATATATATATATATATATATATATATATATATATAGACAGTGCCTATAGAAACTCGGCACCCCCTTTCAAAATATTCACCTTTTGTTGCTTTATAGCCTGGTATAAAAATGCATTACATCAGACGTTTTCCACCTTTATTTACAACTCGTAACCCATAACTTCCAAGTTAAAAACAAATTCTACAAATTTCAGAAAATTAATTTAAAAAACAAAACTAGAATATCTTGGTTGGATAAGTGTCCACCCCTCTGAGTTAATACTTGGTGGAAGCACCTTTGACAGCAATTACAGGTGTGAGTCTGTTGGGATGGGGCTCTACCAACTTTACACACCTTGATTGGGCAATATTTGTCCATTCTTCTGTACAAAACCGTTCAAACTCAGTCAAGTTGCGTGACGAGTGTTTATGGACAGCAATCTTAGTCAGGCCACAGATTTTCGAATGAATTTAGGTCGGGGCTCTGACTGGACCACTCATTGTCAGGTTGCTTAGTGAAATTACCGTTACCAGGCGGATAAAAGCACAATATTTGGCAGGAGGCTCCCTTGGGGCCTATTAATTAATGTTAGCCTAGGAGCCCTCCGATACAAAGTACAACTAGAACGGGCACTCGGTAGAGCGCATACCTTCGCCGCAGCTACTGTTCTGTACTTGGCATGGGAGTGTAGGGAACAGAACAGTGAACAGTTTGGTGCTGATTTCATGCAAATCGGATAAGAATTGACCGAGTTATTACAAAAAACGCACATTTTGCAAGGTCGTGACCCCCCTGACCTTTGACCCCCAACCGCTAACAAGGGTAATGTCTTCACTGGGTCATGTATATCACAAGATCGGGCATTGAATTCTGAACATTTTGGCATTAGTTGCATGCCAATTGGATAAAAATTGACCGCGCTATGGTAAAAATACGATTTTGACCTTTTCGTGACCTTGACCTTGACCTTTGACCCGATTGCTCCCAAAATCTAATCAAATGTGTCCCGTATAATAACCAATCATCCCACCAAATTTCATGCAATTCGGTTGAATACTTTTTGAGTTATGCGAATAACATACACACACACACAACAGACATACAAATAAATACACAGCGATCAAAACATAACCTTCCGCTTTTGCGAAGGTAACAACTGCTAGGCACTCCTGGTAAAGCATAGTAAACAACTGGTAGGCAGGCCTAGTAAAGCATAGTAAACAACTGGTAGGTACTCCTAGTAAAGCATAGTAAACAACTGGTCGGCATGCCTAGTAAAGCATAGTAAACAAATGGTAGGCACGCCTAGTAAAGCATAGTAAATAAACAAGGGTTATGACGTCAGAGTGTCATGTCGCATATCACAAGATTGGGCATTGAATTCTGAACATTTTGGCATTAGTTTCATACAAATTGGACACAAATTGACCGCGCTATGGTAAAAAGACGATTTTGACCTTTTCATGACCTTGACCTTGACCTTTGACCCGATCGATTCCAAAATCTAATCAAATGGTTCCCGGATAATAACCTATCATCCCACCAAATTTCATGCGAATCGGTTGAATACTTTTTGAGTTATGCGAATAACATACACACACACACACAGACATACAAATAAATACACAGCGATCAAAACATAACCTTCCGCTTTTGCGAAGGTAATAAATACACAGCGATCAAAACATAACCTTCCGCTTTTGCGAAGGTAATTAACCTGAAATTGCAGACAGAATTATTTATTTTATCTGAGAAGCTAAACGAATCTTCTTCTTCTTTAGTACCTCAAACTTTATGTGAAATGCGATCGATTTTTAAAAATCAGAATTTGAGCAAATCTGTTTCATTCGTCTGTTAATATGCCTCCCCGATTGACAAATCTGCAATTTGAATTTCATTTGAGGTTGAAATGATTGCGGGAGATCGCGTTATAGTGATGACGTCTTGGATGGACATCCTCTTCTTCAGTCGCTCATAACTTTGAGTGAAATACGATCGAGTTAAAAATAGTCAGAATTTGAGCAAATCTGTTTCATTCGTTTGTTAATATGCCTCATCTCTTGACAAATCTGCAATTATAATTTTTTTTGAGGTTGAAATGATCGCGGGAGATTGCGTTATAGTGATGACGTCCTGGATGGACATCTTCTTCTTCAGTCGCGCATAACTTTGAGTGAAATACGATCGAGTTAAAAATAGTCAGAATTTGAGCAAATCTGTTTCATTCGTTTGTTAATATGCCTCATCTATTGTCAAATCTGCAATTATAATTTTTTTTGAGGTTGAAATGATCGCGGGAGATCGCGTTATAGTGATGACGTCCTGGATGGACATCTTCTTCTTCAGTCGCTCATAACTTTGAGTGAAATACGATCGAGTTAAAAATAGTCAGAATTTGAGCAAATCTGTTTCCCAAAATCTAATCAAATGTGTCCCGTATAATAACCAATCATCCCACCAAATTTCATGCAATTCGGTTGAATACTTTTTGAGTTATGCGATTAACATACACACACACAGACATACAAATAAATACACAGCGATCAAAACATAACCTTCCGCTTTTGCGAAGGTAAAAATACAAAACTTTTGCCTAGGAGTACAAAACTTGTACAAAGAGCCTAGGAGTACAAAACTTCATCCGATCAAGATGAAATTTCTTGAGCATAATCTAGATGGCCTGGAATAGACTGTGCGAAATTTTTAACTCTCTAGCCCCAAGGCCTCCATTATGACGTCTTAATTCGACAAGTACAAAACTTCATCCAATAAAGATGCAATTTCTTGAGCACCATGTCAGCATAAAGTGGTGGAGAAAAAAAATAATGATGACGTCATCGGTCACGTGGTTTGGCCGCCATCTTGGAAAAACTGAAAAACTTTGCACCTCTATATCTCCGAAAGTGCTGAATAGAAAAAATTGAGACATGGCTCATCTATATAATAATCTATATAATAGTGCCATAAGGACTCGACTTTGTTATCCCTTTTACGCCGCACCCAGTGACCCGATGCCCACGGCACTCATGGATTTACGATCTACGAACCGCACTCTTTGTTTATCACATACAGCCATACTCGAAAAATCTGAATTAGCCGACGTTGGGGCCCAAAAGCATCCGATTAACTGCCGATACGACGCCATCTTACGACGCCATCGTATTAGCGTCTGCTGGGCGAAGGCGAAGCAAGCCGTCTGCTGATTGGACAGGCGAAGGCAAAAGCAAGCCGTCCACTAAGTGGACAATCCAGAGCATGCATTTGTGCCGGTGTCGGCGATCGTTGTTCATATACGCACTCTTCATTCTCATCTTTCTTCCTAACTCTTACTCGGACAAGCAAATCCCCTATGCCATCCATAATGGTACACTCTATCCATACACCACATCCTCACTTCTGTGGATGTTCCACGGGTTTTGGCTAGTTGTAAAGAACTCTCCATGGGGAATAAAATATGTTAATGATGATGTCATAGGTGCCTCCATTATGACGTCATAATTTGACAAGTACAAAACTTCATCTGATTAAGATGAAATTTCTTGAGCATAATCTAGGAATAAATTGGTTTAGAAAACAAATAATGATGTCATCGGTCACGTGGTTCGGCCGCGATATTTTTAATTCCGGCAAGTCCTCGGTCTCTGACCGATTTCTAGTCTGTCTGTTTGTGCGCAGTACTATTCTACATTGTTGCACATAGCATCACCATACTTTACACACATATTTGTCTTGTCCTGGAATAGACTGTGCCCAATTTTTAACTCTCTAGGCCCAAGGCCTCCATTATGACGTTATAATTTGACAAGTACAAAACGTCATCCAATCAAGATGCAATTTCTTGAGCGCCATGTCGGCATAAACTGGTGGAGAAAGAAAAATAATGATGACGTCATCGGTCACGTGTTTCGGCCGCCATCTTGCAAAAATCGAAAAACTTTGCACCTCTATATCTCCGAAAGTGCTGAATAGAAAAAATTGAGACATGGCTCATTGTAAAGAACTCTCCATGGGGAATAAAATATGTTAATGATGATGTCATAGGTGCCTCCATTATGACGTCATAATTTGACAAGTACAAAACTTCATCCGATCAAGATGAAATTTCTTCAGCATAATATAGGAATAAATTAGTTTAGAAAACAAATAATGATGACGTCATCGGTCACGTGGTTCGGCCGCCATATTTGTTTTAACACAAAAGCCTTAAAAACCACTGAAAATACATCCTGGCGAGGGTTTGCAATCTCTGTTTTCTCTTTCTTGTTTACAATTGCTATTATAAGGGGATGGACACTTATCCAACCAAGATAATCTAGTTTTGTATTGTTAATTAATTTTCTGAAATTTGTAGAATTTGTTTTTTCTCTTGGAAGTTGTGGGTTACGATGTGTAAATAAAGGTGGAAAAGTTTGAGTTAATGCATTTTAATTCCAGGCTATAAGGCAATAAAAGGTGAAAATTTTGAAAGGGGGTGTAGACTTTCTATAGCCACTGTATACATATCCCACAGCAATCCCTCCTCCTTCCAAATCTCCAGTTTCCCCTCCTTGGAGTTTCCTTCTGTATCCATCTTGCCCACCCCATGCATCCTCATTTTTACCAACCAGGATCTCTGGCCTTTGAGCTCTTGACCACATAACTAATCTGTTTATCTTTAAATCATTAAATTTGGTACTTATACCAAATTTGACTTAGTTCCCTTCAGCCGTACTTAAATTATCGCGGTAAGGAAAACCTATATTAGACTCTGACCTTTGACCTCATGATGTCAAAATCTAATCAATTAATCTTTGCATCATAATATAGACTCATACCAAGTTTGGTGAAAATCCCATCACTGGTCCACAAGTTAGTTCGGTAACAGAATGTTTCCTTTCACGGCACCTCTGATCTTTGAACTCTCGGCCCCCAAAATCAAACCATTTCATCTTTACATCATTCTACATACGTGTACCAAGTTTGACTTTGGTCCCTTCAGCCGTTCTTAAGTTAACCCGGTTACAAAAACCTATTACAGAATGACAAACGCACGGTCGGACGGATGCTCGGATAAAGGATGGACAACCCAAAAGCATAAGTCTGTAAAAAAGGCTGTATTAGGCGATGACATTAGGAATGAGTTGATGAGGTGAATGAGGTGAATTTCTTTTCGTATGCAGGATTGACTTAATGGTCCCGCTCCTGAATTAGATAGAGGGATTCCCGAATTAGATAGAGGGATTCCCGAATTAGATAGAGGGATTCCCGAATTAGATAGAGGGATTCCCGAATTAGATAGAGGGATTCCCGAATTAGATAGAGGGATTCCCGAATTAGATAGAGGGATTCCCGAATTAGATAGAGGGATTCCCGAATTAGATAGAGGGATTCCCGAATTAGATAGAGGGATTCCCGAATTAGATAGAGGGATTCCCGAATTAGATAGAGGGATTCCCGAATTAGATAGGGGGATTCCCGAATTAGATAGAGGGATTCCCGAATTAGATAGAGGGATTGCCCAATTAGATAGAGGGATTCCCGAATTAGATAGAGGGATTCCCGAATTATATAGAGGGATTCCCGAATTAGATAGAGGGATTCCCGAATTAGATAGAGGGATTCCCGAATTAGATAGAGGGATTCCCGAATTCGATAGAGGGATTCCCGAATTAGATAGAGGGATTCCCGAATTAGATAGAGGGATTCCCGAATTAGATAGAGGGATTGCCGAATTAGATAGAGGGATTCCCGAATTAGATAGAGGGATTCCCGAATTAGATAGAGGGATTCCCGAATTAGATAGAGGGATTCCCGAATTAGATAGAGGGATTCCCGAATTAGATAGAGGGATTCCCGAATTAGATAGAGGGATTCCCGAATTAGATAGAGGGATTCCCGAATTAGATAGAGGGATTCCCGAATTAGATAGAGGGATTGCCGAATTAGATAGAGGGATTCCCGAATTAGATAGAGGGATTCCCGAATTAGATAGAGGGATTCCCGAATTAGATAGAGGGATTCCCGAATTAGATAGAGGGATTCCAGAATTAAATAGAGGGATTCCCGAATTAGATAGAGGGATTCCCGAATTAGATAGAGGGATTCCAGAATTAGATAGAGGGATTCCCGAATTAGAGAGCTGTTGTTGGTGCTGGTTGTGCAAAGGTTTCTTTTATTGCAAAGGTGCGAAAGTTTGTTGAAGGGCTGGGAGTGTGGCTCATGGTGTGTACGTATTTGGGGAAGGACATCCTGGTGTCGGGTGTGCACTGCGCGAGAGCAGGCCATGTGCCCAGAGGAGCATTCCCAATGTTTGCTGAGGTTAGCCCAAGTACCTGAGAGAGGACCCGAGGCGCTACGTGGCAGGGATGGCACTTGGGGGACCCAGAGAAGGCTCCCCACATCGCCTCATCGTTTGTGTCATGGTATGTGGCTTGATCTCCTCCTGGGAGGTAGGTTAGTTAATGGGATTAGCGGGCCCATGGGGGACAGATTAGCTTAGAGGGACAGGAGCTATTGATTCGATAAAGGGACTAGTCGGGCATGCAGGGATTAGGATAGGTTGGAGCTGAATCCGGCCATCCTACCTGCTGCCACCTCATGCACCTGCCACACACCATAGAGAACAGCAGCGACTCATAACATCTGCCATAAAGACTTAAAATTGCTTAGCATATTTTATAAGCGATATATATCTACCATATAAAACACAAATTGTGTGTGTGTTTGTTTGTCTGTCCCCCTTCATAAGGCTAGGTTTTAAAGGCTTTGAGTCATGCTTTTGGAGGGATTTGAGTGGGGGGGGGGGGGGGGGGGGGTTTCGGGGGCAATCTTTAAACACGACTGTGTGTCAACCGGTTAAAAGACCTAAAAGACCCCAAGGACCCAGAAGACCTCGAAGACCCAATGGCCCCCAACACCCAAAATACCCTGTAGACTGTTTGACACAAAATACCATGAAGACCCCAAGGATCCAGAAGACCCCAAGGACCCAGAAGACCCCAAGGACTCTGAAGACCCAAAATACCTGGAAGACCCAAAATACATGGAAGACCCAAAATACCTCAAAGACCCAAAAGACAGAAAAGACACTGAAGACCCAATGGAACACAACGACACAAAAGACCCCGAGGACCCAAAATACCCAAACAACCCCAAGGACCCAAATGACAGAGGACTCAAAAGACCCCAAGGACTCAGAAGACCCCCAAGGACTCTGAAGATCCAACATACCCCAAATACCGAAAAGACCCTGAAGACCCAATGGACCCCAAACACCCAAAATACCCTGAAGACCCAAAAGACCCAAAACACCCTGAAGACTGTTAAAGACCCAAAAGACCATGAAGACCCAAAATACCCTGAGGACCCCAAAGACTGAAAAGACCCTGAAGACCCAATGGTTATTTATCTAGGGTTATTATTTATTTATTTTCGGGAGCAATTAAGGCAGCTGTCAGTTGCTTATACACCGCCCAAATAAAGGTACGCATCAGAAGAACATGTTGAATGTTTGGAACAAGATCGCCCGTAGGATGAGTACTCTGCTAGTCTCACTTATATATCTTCTCAAATATATCATGGGGGTATTAACATCTTAAAAACAATGCAGACAGGACAGATATGTATTATTTCCCTGGAAACAACACCTTTCATAATTCTGCACCAGTGCATGCCCATTATGAGGCAGTGTGTAAACCACAATCCGAATTTCGGTTTAATACCCATTTAACCAGTCCTTCAATAGACTCCAAACATAAACGCACTTTTCTTAATCAGCACGAGAAGGTTAAGTGTCAGAGCTGCATTCAATAGAATAAACGAATCATTGTTCATCCTCTGACTCTAAACTGTCAATTTAGCCTGTGCCCTGTTCGCCAGACCTTAACGACAAACAAACCACAAACACACGTGCCAGCAAAGCCAGTTTATGGTGCACTGCAAGTTTCTGGGGTAAAGGGGAAATGTCGATAACTATGCAAGAATGTCATGAACATGAAGGGATCCTTGTTTATAGTGTATGTTTTCTTTTCTCTTAGACAATGATGGGGAGAATTCTCCATTTTATAGGATTCCGTTCTCCAAATTAAATTGTGTTCGTAAACCAATTTTGCACATCCCACATGAGATAGTCTCGATCTGAAAGGTAATTCAAGCAGAAAATAGTTGAAACCACTGGAAAGCCATTTCAGAATCCTATTTTACCCTTTAAGGTTGTGTGTGTGTGTGTGTGTGTGTGTGTGTGTGTGTGTGTGTGTGTGTGTGTGTGTGTGTGTGTGTGTGTGTGTGTGTGTGTGTGTGTGTGTGTGTGTAGGTTGTGGTTGCCTGCTATCTCCACACGTGGGTGGGTTTCAGGAGATGGAACAGAGACCGACAAGGTCTCAAAGTATCCAACCTTCGTTAACGTGTGTGTGTGTTTGTGTGTAAAGCCATGGCAGAATCCCCACCTACAGTGCATTCAGAAAGTATTCAGACCCTTGTCGGTTCAGAGCAAGAGCTCAAAATCATTGGAATCTCCCGCGATGAAGCTATCTCTGAGGGCCTTTCACTCACTCACCGCAGGCAGGTAGGTGGTCTTTCTGTCTTCTACCGACTCCTCTCCGGCCTTGCTCCCCCAGCTCTCTCTGTGCTCTGTCCCCCAAATATTCCTACAGGTCGCACAAGATCTGCCAGCAACCCTCTGATGGTTAAACTGCCGAAATCTCGGCTCTCTGCTCACCTTCACTCTTTCATTCCTCTTTTCTCCCGCCTGTGGAACAAACTCCCACACTCCCTTCAATCCCTCTCCTCCCTCCAGGTCTTTAAAACAGCTGTTCACCACCATCTCTTATCTTCCCCCATCCATAACCTTGATCTTTTCTACCCCCACTAATTCACCCCAGATCCACCTTGTTTGAAATTCCAACTTATTTCCTGGAAATCCTGGCAGTGTCCATATGTTTATACCTCTCCCACCCCCCCCCCTTCACATGCCTCCCCCCCTTCACATGCCTCCCCCCCAAAGCCCTCTCCCTCCCACAGATCTCTCGATGTCTCCATGTCTCTCGGTCCCTGCTCTCAAATGTTGTGTTTGTGTCCTTCCCCCTCTCTCCCCATCTTGTCTACCGCTCCCGATGTTATTTGTTTTATGTGTCTGTTTGTCTTTCTGTGTGATTAATGTTCGCTCTTTCACGAGCCTCGATCTTGTATACCTAAAAAAAAAAAAAAAAAAAAAAAAAAAAAAAACCCCTTCACTTTTTTCACATTTTGTTATGTTGCAGACTTATGCTGAAATCGTTTAAATTCATTTTTTCCCTCATCAATCTACACTCAATAGCCCATAATGACAAAGAGAAAACAGGATTTTAGAAAGTTTTGCAAAATTATTAAAAAGAAAAAACTGTGAAATATCACATTGACATAAGTATTCATACCCTTTGCTATGACACTTGAAATTTAGCTCAGGTGCCTCCCATTTCTCTTGATCATCTTTGAGATGTTTCTACACCTTGATTGGAGTCCACCTGTGGTAAATTCAATTGATTGGACATGATTTGGAAAGGCACACACCTGTCCATATAAGGTCTCACAGCTGACAATGCATATCAGAGCAAAAACCAAGCCGTGAGGTCGAAGGAACTGCCTGCAGAGCTCAGACAGCATTGTGTCGAGGCACAGATCTGGGGAAGCCTATAAAAAAATTTCTGCTGCATTGAAGGTTCCCAAGAGCACAGTGGCCTCCATAATTGTTAAATGGAAGAAGTTTGGAACAACCAGGACTCTTCCTAGAGCTGGCCGCCCGGCCAAACTGAGCAATCGGGGGAGAAGGGCCTTGGTAAGAGAGGTGACCAAGAACCCGATGGTCACTCTGGCTGAGCTCCAGAGATCCTGTGTGGAGATGGGAGAAACTTCCAGGAGGACAACCATCACCTCAACACTCCACCGATCTGGGCTTTATGGCAGAGTGGCCAGACGGAAGCCTCTCCTCAGTGAAAGACACATGAAAGCCCGCTTGGAGTTTGCAAAAAAGCACCTAAAGGACTCTGAGACTATGAGAAACAAGATTCTGTGGGCTTTCATGCATGTCTGTGGGTTGTATCCCACTGATAGACCAGATCTGGATTCGAATCGGAACCAAAATCGAATCGGCTTGTTCTTGTCACCTAACCAACTCGTCCATCAAGTTTGGTCAGAACTCGTCCAAAACTTTTTTAATTTCATGTTATATATCGCTTTTCGCCCGATCTCTCAATAGTGAAGAATCACTTGAGAATTAAATAATTCTCGTATCCGAATCCATATTCAGATCTTCACCAAAATCGAATATATTTGGTCTTGTAACACACCCAACATGTCCACCAAGTTTTGTCCAAATCCCTCCATAACTTTTTGAGGTATCGTGCTATATGTCGGTTTAGCACTTTCACTCAATGGTGAAGAATCACTTTAAAAAATTCTCTGATCCGGATCCGAATTCGAATCTTCAAAATTGAATATTAGTCGGGTCAATATACGAAAAAAACTCACCTAACCCCCAAAAAATTGATACAAAAGGTTTTTCAATGGATTCTGGTACCATTGGGCATGCTAAATAACATACTAAAAATCTAGTAACATCTGACTTCCGGAAAGGGGTCATTTTCAAGATGGCGTCCAAGATGGCCGCCGGGAGCTTAAAATGGCCATATCTCAATTATTATTCAACCTAGAAAGGTGGTTTTGGTGTCTAACCCTAGGTTTTAGGGCCCAAGGAATCCAATTGAATCAATAAAATTACCATCAGTTAATTATTTATTGACAAGTCCAAGATGGCATCCCAAGGTGACATCCTGATCCACTAAAATGGCTCTGTCGAATAGTAGTCAACCTAGAGAGATTTTTTCAGTGTGTATACCTAGGTTTAAGGCACCCAGGTAATCATCAAAATTACTTAAATAAGCACAAAGTAATCAGGTAATCCAGTAAGCCAGGTTTACCAGCCCATTAGGCATTTGTTGTCTTATACAGTTAGTCGCTATTCAACGTCATCCTCCGACTCCTCTGGAAGAAACTTGTTATGTGGAATAATAATTGAGATATGGCCATTTTAAGCTCCCGGCGGCCATCTTGGACGCCATCTTGAAAATGACCCCTTTCCGGAAGTCAGATGTTACTAGATATTTAGTATGTTATTTAGCATGCCCAATGGTACCAGAATCCATTGAAAAACTTATTGTATCAATTTTTTTGGGGTTCAACCATATATTGACCACTCTATATATTCTTCCTTGCCACATATGCAACCTCTCCACCAAGTTTCGTCTGAATCCGTCAACAACTTTTTGAGATATCCTGCTATATATCGTCTTTAGCCTTAGCTCTCAATGGTGAAGAATCACTTTAAAAAAATTATCTGATCCGGATCCGAATTCGAATCTACACCATAATTGAATCATTTCTTCCTTACCACATCTGCCACCTCTCCACCAAGTTTCGTCTCAATCCGTCTACGATGCTGAGATCTCCTGCTATATATCGTCTTTGGCCCTATCTCCCAATGGTGAAGAATCACTTAAAAATTATACTAGCCGGATCCGAACCTTCACCAAAATCTAATCATTTCATCCTTGTCACATACTCTACCTCTCTGCCAAATTTCGTCCGAATCCGTCCACAAATTTTTGAGTTATCCTGTTCATAGACAGACAAACAAATGAAAAATCACTCATAGAGCGACACTTGGCAAAAGAGAACAAAATAGAATGGCACTCAATAGAGCATCCTTTTGACCTCACAAATAATTGGTGGTTGAATTCTATGACCTGATATGCAAATCGCCTTCAAATTTTAAGTTAATCGGATGAAAGTTGACAATTTTAGAAATTCGGCCTCTGTTGACCTTTTGGCCCATGACGACCTCAAAAATAGTTGGTGGTTGGTTTCAGTAAGCTGATATGCAAATGGTATTCAGATTTCAAGTCAATCGGATGAAAATTGAGGATTTTAGACATTTGAGAATAGTGGTTGACCCTAGGCCTATGTTGACCTTTTGACCTATGTTGATCTAAAAAATAGTTGGTGCTTGAATTCAGTTCGCTGATATGAAAATCTTATTCAAATTTCAAGTCAATTGGATGAAAATTGAGGATTTTAAATATTTGAAAAGGTTGTTGACCTTTTGCCTACGTTGACCTTTTGGCCTATGTTGATCTGCAAACTAGTTGGTGGATGAATTCAGTTTGCTGATATGTAAATCCCATTCAAATTTCAAGTCAATGGAATGGAAATTGAGTATTTTAGAAATTTGAAAAAACGTGGTTGACCTTTTGGCCTACGCCGATCTCAAAAATAGTTGGTGGTTGAATTCATTTCGCCGATATGAAAATCCGATTCAAATTCCAAGTCAATCGGATGAAAATTGAGGATTTTAGAAATTTGAAAAAAGTGGTTCACCTTTGGCTTATGTTGACCTTTTGACCTCAAAAATATATAGGATTTTGTCTGACCACGAACTCTACCATTTGGTGAAGTTTCGTGAAGATCGGTTTAAAATTGGGACCTGTAGGCAAGTATAAGTGAGTTGACAGACAAACACACAAACACACAAACCAACAAAGGAACACACACACACACACACACACACACACACACACACACACACACACACACACACACACACACACACACAAACCAGAGTGATCAACATACTTGCAATTTTTTTTTTCGCCAAGTAACACACACACACACACACACACACACACACACACACACACACACACACACACACACACACACACACACACACACACACACACACACACACAAACCGGAGTGATCAACATACTTGCAATTTTTTTTAATTTTGCCAAGTAACACACACACACACACACACACACACACACACACACACACACACACACACACACACACACACAAACCGGAGAGAACAGTGAACATTGTTCTAATTGAGGCTTTGATTAAGTTGTTGATGATCAGAATAACATCCATATATTGTAACTCCTGAATGCGGCTAATTCAGCAATACACAGTATATGTGAACCTCACACAAAGCCTCATATTTGGTTCCCGATACTAAACGTACTGTCCAGCTATTGCAGCTCTAATAAATTGTGTTGCGGCTGATAAATTGCAGGCTGACCATACCACAAATCCCCAGGTGAGGTAGTGTGGGTATAAATTACTAAAGGCAATGCAGTATTGAGTGGGAAGAGAGGACAGGGTGCGAGGATGGAGGGAGGCACTGAAATCTACATAAAATGTTAATGGAGTGTCAACTTTCATGTACAATCCTATCATTGTGTGTTTTCAAGCCGATTCCATGTGCAGATTGTAAAACCATGAACCGGTGACAGAATTGGTGTTATACTTTATACAGGCTATAAAAATTGATATGGGCTCCAACAACTTTTGAAAACATTGCAAATGAAACAATGGTGCCTTGTTTCCGCTGCTCAAATTACCCGAATAACACTTAAAATGATTGATTTTAAGCGTTATAATTATAATTCTATTATAATTTCAATTATAATTCAATTATAATTGACCCTAAAATCAATGTTTAAAATATTTACTGAAAGAAATGACTTCCTTCATGTTATAAAATGAAGCAAGAAAAGCAAGATGGAGATGGTATAACCACTTTCAGATTGGTTTATGGCCATTTATTAGTCGCATTATAGTATTGCTTTCCATTCTAAATTCCAGGTACTTGTTTGCTGAAGAAGTTAAAGACTTGCTTCTTTCACCCTTGACTGATACGAGTTCAATCCCAATGGCTGCTCATTCCTGCCAACCTGCACTTGGCAAATGTGGTAAGTATGCACCAAACACCCCTAACACGAGTTGAGGGAGGGCTTCTTCTTCCAGTGGATGAGACCAGTCTTGTTTACAGTTGTTGTTGTTTTTTTAAAAACATTAAACAGTATGTTTTTACTTGGAAGCTCACTGGTGTGTGTTGTTTTCATGCCACAAGCAGGGACCTGCCAAAAGTAGGCCTCGAAGGCCTTAAGTAGGCCTTAATTGGTTTTGGCTCGGACGCCTTCACGGTCAAATCATTATTTTTGGTTCATTACTGAACTTATGCAAAGGAGGCCTCACGTGTAAGATTGGATATTGACGTTATTAAACGAGCCGAGACAATGTTGTGGAGTTTGGAGCCAATTCTGGAGTAATATGACGATAATCCCGCCACGCTGTACGGTTCACCTGTATATGCACCTGTAAGGACTGCTTGGAATGGACTGGACCATACCTTACTGCTAAGGTATATACTGTTTGCGTAAAGGAACTAATTCAGGAATTGTTTCAGAAACAAACTCGTAAATATATGAACATGCAAAATATGCAGAAGCTCTGCTTAATTAGAACAAGAGGCGTGACAATCCCATAAAATAAGAATAATTGGAACAACATGCAACATCCTTTCTTCATTTGTATTTACCTTCATGAAAAGGTGTCTCCTATACCGATACCATTGTTCATACAATATTTTCTATACAAGGTTTCACCCTCTGGCTGTAAGCCGTTGGTGATTTGTAGTCTGTTCGTGAGTAGTGAAGTACCGTCTCCATGATAATTGGACACTGTGGCTGCACCAACACTGGGGTCGCAAATCATATATATATATATATATATATATATATATATATATATATATATATATATATATATATATATATATATATATATTGTTGCGGATATGGGACTTGGCCTCAATATCCGCTTGTAAATACTCCCCTATTTCCCCAATACTCCCCCAACTATCCCAATCCCCCATTTCCCTAGTCCCATTGCCTGTAAATAACACTCTGTAGAACCGACCTTCCCCTTTTTCCCCCATTAAATGTCGTGCCCAGGTCCACCGCATCTCACGTAGACAACTTTCGGACATCTTGCTAGTTATTCTTAGTCTATGTCAGTTAAGGACTCGTTTCCATTAATTCTGACTCTTCGTTGCACCAGAATGTGATTATATGGCACCAGTAGTGAGTTTAGGACCTTCCCATACCTCCTCCCATCTTCTTCCCCAAACAACAACTACAACAACTACAACAACAACTACAACAACAACTACAACAACAACGGCGCGGCGCGGGGGAGTGTGCGTCCTCACACCGGCTCGGTTAGCCGCCATTGACCATGCGCTCCGACGGGGTTACCACGAAGGGGCTCCCTGTCAGCCCCTCGTCAAGGGCGGAGCCGGTAACCCCCCCGCACGCACCCAATGAGAAGCAACGGGCCGATTCCATCTGGGGCGGAGCTAACGAGCCGAGGGCGTGTCACTCCCCGCCGGATATACGCGGCCACTTACCGGACGTGACGGGAGATGCGCCCCCGACTGAAGAAGACAAGTCGCGACCTTCCAGCGCTGAGAGCGACCTCCCGGCATCATTGGACCGGACCGGGTCGATTCTGTCCTTGAGCCAAGAGTGCACCTTGAGCCATCGACTACCCGCTTTCCTTGCCATCATCCCCGTGTGAGTCAGTTTTGTCCCGTTTATCTGTCGTCTGTCGGGGCTAATATAAGAGTGTGTCTAAGTGCCTGCCTTTCTATGCTGTCCCTCTTGTCGTTGTAATCTGACCTTCCGCCCTAATATAACCTCCTCCGGAGGTCTTGAGAACTGAACCCTTGGTGTCGTGTCATTTTAACCCAGCCGTTGTGTCCTTTTCCTCAATTGATTTAGCGTAGCGCGACTCGGCAACGTTCGAGTATAATCAGGTAACTTGTGCGGACACGGCGGCATTCCGCTCGGCCCACCCTAACATCAAATTCGTGTCTGTAACAATATATATATATATATCCATATATATATTGTACGGACGCGGTTTAGATGTTATTTACCGAGCGGTGGTATTGCCGCGACCTAACAGTTCCCCCGATTCTTCCCCAACTCACCCGATTCACCCAGACGTTGACCAAATCGCGCTATGCCAAATCAATGATGGAAAGGACACGACGACTGGATAGATGAAACGACGCAAGGGGTACAGTTCTCAAGACCTCCGGAGGAGGATATAATTACAGTGGTGGAGAAAAGGGGTAGATTACACGGCAGAGTGACGTAAAAGACACAGAAGAGATGGGCACTTAAATACAATCTTATCTATTCCCGGACAGACCACAGACAAACGGAACAAGGCTGACTTACACAGGGATTGATGGCAGGGAGGGACAGGTAGTTCGATGGCACAAGGTGCACTTTGGCTCGGGGACAGGATAAAGCACGGTCCAGTCCAGAAGATGCGGGGAGGCCTCACAGCGCTCGGAGGTGGTCTTGCTTGCTCCAAGCTCAGCGCGCATCTGACGTCACCTCCCTCTCCCTGCGCATGCTCAGCGGGGAGTGACACGCCCTCGGCTGGTTGGCTCTGCCCCACTGGGGCCGGTCCGCCGCTTCCATTGGGTGCGGGGGTTACCGGGCTCCGCCCTTGATGAGGAGCTGACAGGAGCCCCTATTTGGTAACCCCGTCGAGCACATGTTCGATGGCGGCTCGTCGGGAAGGCCTGGTGCCCTCCCAACACCCCCTACCAACCAAGCCGGAGTGAGGACGCGCACTTCCCGCGCCCGCCGCTGCCGTTGTTGTTGTTGTTGTTGCTGAACCGTGAGGAAGAGCTGCGGGGAGGTATCGGGAGGTCCTAAACTTCCTAACGGTGCCATACAATCACATTCTGGTGCAACGAAGGGTCAGAATTAATGGAAACGAGTCCTTAACTGACTAGACTAAGAATAACTAGCAAGATGTCCTATAGTTGTCTTACATGAGATGCGGTGAACCTGGGCACGACATTTATTGGGGGAAATAGGGGGAGGTCAGGTCTACAGAGTGTTGTTTACAGAAAATGGGACTAGGGAATGGGGGATTGGGGATAGTTGGGAAGTATTGAGGAAATAGGGGAATATTTACAAGCGGATATGGATGGATGCAAATCCCATATCCGCAACAATATTATATATATATATATATATATATATATATATATATATATATATATATATATATATCTATATATATATCTATATATATATATCTATATATATATATATATCTATATATATATCTATATATATATATATATATATAAATATATATATATATATATATATATATATATATAAATAT
>NC_136268.1:150350000-150433092 GCF_964187855.1 Myxine glutinosa
TGAGCGCCGAACGATGCCGAGTCGCTCCAGGGTAGCGAACGCCGCTTTTGCCACCGCCAGCTTCGTCGGCTCGAGGCGGCGTGCCCGGGCGTAGACCGGTGGCCCGACGGTGGGGATGTGATGGGCCACCCCGTGCTTGACGGCCCCCGCCGAGAAGGTGGGCCGCGTGAGGGCCGGGAAGCCGGCGAGGAGGCGGGTGAATGCGTCCGCTGCCGGAAGCGTACAGACCAACGTGGCCGGAACCGAATCGTTCGGCAAGCCGCTTGGCAAGCCGCTCGTTGAGCTAGGCAACGCACAAGCGAGCGAGCTGAACGTCTCGGCCTGGACAAGCCGTCTGCGCTTGACGTCGACCAGGAGCCCATTAGCGCACAGGAAGTCCGCGCCAAGCAGTGCCATGGGCACGTCGGCGGTGACGAACGTCCATCGGAAAACCTGCCCTCCAAACCGCAGAGAGAGGCAGCGTTTTCCGTACGTACGGATGGGCGTCCCGTTCGCGGCAAGCAGCGCGGGGCCCCCACCCGCGGCGTGCTTGTCTGACGTGCCGGCGGGAATGACACTCACCTGCGCTCCCGTGTCGCACAGGTAACGGCGCCCGGAGAAGGTGTCCGTTATGAACAGCAGGCTGCTCGAACGGCCGGCGCTCATCGCCACAATTGAGCGCCGGCCCGGGCATTTCCCGACCCGTTGAAGGAGCACGGCGGATGACACCGCCGAGCTTCGTGGCCGAACTTGGCGTGGAACCAGCACCAGGTGGTGGAGCTGGAGGAGCGCGGCTGGCTCCGCCAGGCCGGTGGAGTCGACGGGTTTCCCCGCGGTGGCGGTTTTCGCCGCGGCGGTGGGCGGGGCGTGGCGGCATTCACGAGGTGCGTATCAGCATGCTGCTGAACCTCAGCGTGCTGTAGAAGATGATGCTGTGGAACATCAGCGTCGAAGGCCGTGACGGCCACGCCAACGCTCGCCCGCGTGTCCGAAGCGGCGAAGTACTTGTCCGCCTCGGCCGCCAATGCTCGGGGTTCCGTTAGCCCGGTCCCGGCCAACGCGAGGCGAACCTGCGCTGGAAGTTGGCGACGGAAAAGCGCCCGGAATAGCGAACCGGGGGCTTCGTCGCCCAACAGTGACAGCATATGGTCCATTCGGACCGACGGGCGCGTCTCACCGAGCTCGGGGAGATCCAGGAGGCGGTCGGCCCGTGCGTCGTCCGTGAGGCCAAACGTGGCTAGGAGTAGCCGCTTGAGTGCCTCGTACTTGTGGCCGTCCGGTGGGTGGCGAAGGACGGACACAACTCGAGCGGCCGTGCCGGGCCCGAGGGAGGCGACGACGTGGCAGTAGCGCGTGTCATCGCCGGTGAGGTGCCGAAGCTGAAATTGGGCTTCGGCCTGGACGAACCAGACTTCGGCCTGAGCCTCCCAAAATTCCGGAAGTTTGACGAAGGCGGCCATGGCGATGGCGTCGCGTGTGGAAGGATCGCTCCGGCAGATCCAACGTCGAGGGTCACCAGTAAAGCGCGGCGTTACGCGCGCTGCTTGTGAGCAAGGAGGAAGCGGACAAGCGGTAACATATAAACGTCTTTATTGTAAGACTACACTGTAACACTGAACTCCTCCGGGCTGGTCGCCCGGTGTATATCATGAGGCCACGCCTACCCCTCGGGCGTGGGCCACCGCCCACTTGGTGCGTGGAATGATGTCACCACGCCAGTGGGCTTTTGTGTCCGCCACACATACATATATATATATATATATATATATATATATATATATATATATATATATATATATATATATATATATACGTACATCTATATATACATACATCTATATATACATATATATATACACATCTATATATACATATATACACATCTATATATACATATATACACATCTATATATACATATATACACATCTATGTATACATATATACACATCTATATATACATATATACACATCTATATATACATATATACACATCTATATCTACATATATATATATATATATATATATATATATATATATATATATATATATATATATATATATATATATATATATAACTTATATATATATAATCGTTAGATTAAATAAGACGCGGACGTAGCTTCAGGACGTCGATCTTTAATTGTCGACAAGCTTTCGACCAACAAAGGTCTACTTCTGAGTCTACAAAAACAGCAGGCATGTATATCAATCAAGTGTGTATGGTGATATGTGTGTGAGATGTGTGATGTGAGTAAAAAATTGCATACAGAAGGAAGAGCCACGCCAAAGTTCACTCACCAGCCCCAAGTTCGACGGAAGTGACCGTTTGCGTCACGGTCACTTCCGTTAGGGTGCACGTTCATATACAAATATAGAGATATACATACATAAACACACAAGCATATATTCATATCCCATTTATATTCATATAATATATTTATATATTTATATAAATGACATATAAAGGTAGAATGAATGAATGAATGAATGATGAATGAATGAATGAATGAATGGGTTACGGTTAACAATTTGATTGGGTTGATGTGGGAACATGCTTTAATCATCAAAATTTATGCCATGAGGGACTTTTGTCCGAAGTTTGTGTATCCAAAAGGACTCACGTTTCAGAATCGTGGTGTGTGATCGATTTGTGATTGATTCAATGGCAGAGATCTGAATGTCATTTATAGAGTGATCCGGTTGATTAAAGTGTATCGTGTAAGGTAGAGATTTGCCCTGACTGGTGTGGAAGTTATTGATTTCTGACCGGGTGTTATTAAATCGTGTGTAGAGTGTATTTTCAGTTTTTCCAACATATTGTTTGTTGCACTTTTGGCAAGTGATTAGGTATATGACCCATGTAGATTTGCAGTTCATATAGGAGGTGATGGGGAATTTTTGTCCAGTGCTAGAACTACAGAATTTGTTTCCTTCTAGTAAATGCTTGTGAATAATGCATTTGTTTGCTGTGCATTTATAGAAGCCAGGGATCCTAGTTTCTTTGTTGTGGGGCTGTGGGTGCTTTGCTTTTACCAAGAGGTCCCTGAGTGTCCGACCACGTCGAAATGATGTTAGTGGAGGTTGAGGAAATGTGGTGCCGAGTGTTTCTGATTGATGGAGGAGAGGAAGGGCCTTATTCAGAATACTTGGCAATTGGGATGAGGTAGCAGAGTAGGTGGTTACCAGTGGGACACGGTTAGTTGCAGGTTTGGGTTTGTAAGTCAGAAGGTCTGCTCTCGGTATGCGTTTTGCTCGGGTTATTGCTTCTTGCACAGAGTGAGGGTCATAGTTTCTTGCAATGAAGTGTGTTTCTAATTGGCAGAGAGAAGTTTCTTCTGCCATTTTTGTTGAGCAAATGCGTCTTACTCTGAGTGCTTGACTGTATGGTATGCTTGCAATTGTATGTTTAGGATGAGATGAAGAAGGGAGAAGGTAAGAGTGGGTGTCTGTTGGTTTGGTGTATAGTTCTGTTTCGAGTCTGTTATTTTGAAGATTATATTGTTACAGACACGACTTTGATGTTATGGTGGGCCGAGCGGAATGGCCGCCGTGTCCGCACAAGTTACCCGATTATACTCGAACGTTGCCGAGTCGCGCTACGCTAAATCAATGAAGGAAAAGGACACAACGGCTGGGATTAAATTGACACGACACCAGGGATACGGTTCTCAAGACCTCCGGAGGAGGTTATATTAGGGCGGAAGGTCAGATTACAACGACAAGAGGGACAGCATAGAAAGGCAGGCACTTAGACACACTCTTATATTAGCCCCGACAGACGACAGATAAACAGGACAAAACTGACTCACACGGGGATTGATGGCAAGGAAAGCGGGCAGTCGATGGCTCAAGGTGCACCGTTCTTGGAGGGGGTACACCGTTCTCGGAGGTACTGCAATACCGGGTCGATGCGTGGAGCTCGCTCAGCGCTGGAAGGTCGCGACTTGTCTTCTTCAGTCGGGGGCGCATCTGACGTCACGTCCGGTAAGTGGCCGCGTATATCCGGCGGGGAGTGACACGCCCTCGGCTCGTTAGCTCCGCCCCAGATGGAATCGGCCCGTTGCTTCTCATTGGGTGCGTGCGGGGGGGTTACCGGCTCCGCCCTTGACGAGGGGCTGACAAGGAGCCCCTTCGTGGTAACCCCGTCGGAGCGCATGGTCAATGGCGGCTAACCGAGCCGGTGTGAGGACGCACACTCCCCCGCGCCGCGCCGTTGTTGTAGTTGTTGTAGTTGTTGTTGTAGTTGTTGTAGTTGTTGTTGTAGTTGTTGTTGTAGTTGTTGTTTGGGGAAGAAGATGGGAGGAGGTATGGGAAGGTCCTAAACTCACTACTGGTGCCATATAATCACATTCTGGTGCAACGAAGAGTCAGAATTAATGGAAACGAGTCCTTAACTGACATAGACTAAGAATAACTAGCAAGATGTCCGAAAGTTGTCTACGTGAGATGCGGTGGACCTGGGCACGACATTTAATGGGGGAAAAAGGGGAAGGTCGGTTCTACAGAGTGTTATTTACAGGCAATGGGACTAGGGAATGGGGGATTGGGGATAGTTGGGGAGTATTGGGGAAATAGGGGAGTATTTACAAGCGGATATTGAGGCCAAGTCCCATATCCGCAACATTGCACCCTTCTCTACCCTCGGGGCGTCCCGACCCGATAAATTTTTACCTATTTTAGTGTGGCACTCAGATGTAGTTCCCTCTACTATTAACTCTACCCTGAGTGCGACAGTTTTACAGATATTCACAAATGAGTAAATATGTCCCCCTGCGACGTTGCACCCTTCTCCTCTCAGAAACACACCCACAGGATAACCGAATCGCGGAAAGAATTCGCAAACTAAACATACAGCCGGTAGGGAGCATTATTTACAAGACTACGCTGCTATTTACACTACGATCCAGGACCTGTTTTTGGAGGAACACATGCAGATGTTATGCATAGAGAGAGCACGCATGCCAGCATCGATACACCAACCCGCGAGTGCTCTGTGGCCTACGGCCTTTAATAATGTGCAGAGCACCCCTTCCAAGCACCAAAAGCACCACCCCAGCACGAATCGGTGCAGTCACCATTGTTCATTAAAATAAAAACAACAACCCCTAACCCTGCAGGTGTCTCTTGCTCTTCGTGTGGTGCACGTGGCCTTCTGGCTTCTTTCAAAAAATAAAGAAAGGCGCCAACCGCGTCCATTTCCTTATTGTGGCCATCAGGGGGCCAACTGTTAGTGGTTCACCTTGTATGGCATAGGTGCCACGTTGACCCATAGGTCCATCCATGGGTGGTGTTTGGCCGCAAAAGAACTGCGGTCCATTGTGGGTGGCCACAAACATTGCGGTCCATATGGTGTATCGATCCAGGCAGCAAGCAGCGAAAGTGCAGGCCCACAACTGCGTAGCCAGCACCTCTCTCTCCTCTCTCTCTGCCCCAAAGCCAGATCCTCGGAGGTGGGAGACAAAAGAAAAGACAAGTGAGTAAGGTGGTAAGGGCGCAAAAGTGCACGCAATGTAAGGTAATGCACACTGGGGGCACATGGGAACCAGGTGAGACAGGTACGTTCCTACCGTACGCCCCCCCCCCCCACCAGGTAACCTACATGGCCCCTCCCTTACCCCTTACTGTATCCACAAAACACAACACTACCCATAAACATCTACTTTACAAATCAACAAACGTCCCTACTGTCTTCCCCGTTCCTCCCATAAACCAAATTCGTCTTCTCTCCCTCCTAACCAATCAAATTTGCTATTTCCAACTCTCATCAAAATTTGCCATCTCCAACTCAACATCATAATTTGCCATCACCAATTCATCATCAGTCCCTCCTAAGGAGGGAGAGATGGAATCACCCCAATGTCTCATCCACGTCGTGATGCGTCTCACCAATCAACAGCAAGCTCATTTCCTGCAACAAAACAAAGAAAACACAGGTGTGGAGTCATCATCACCACAGGCAAGTGGCTGCGTATGGTGCGACAGGTTCATCAATCCTAACTATTTCCTAAATGACTTTAACAACTTTACACTACCCGGGGTCTTTCTCCGGCCAAACCATTGGCCCTCTTACACTATGGGTTCTAAAAACCAATTCCCATTGGCCAAACTGTGGTGCTTTTCAATTTGGGGTCTCACTCCCCCGATTCATCTCCCGGTGCCCTCGCACAATTTCTGGGCTGTGGCGTGTACCTCTCCCAGCGGGTCTACCCACCTGCACACCTCCACCACTGCAGTTGCCTCCGAGCTTACCTGCTCCTTACCCTAACCTACTACCTGGGGAAGGCCCTCTGGCGCTCTCCCCACTCGGTGCCCTCTCTGGCACTGGGCTACCCGGGTCCGTCCTCCGGATCCTCGGGCCCCACTGACACTAACGGCTCCCAGAGCCCACCTGCGGCCTCACCTGGCCGACATCCTCACAGTGGTGGAGTCCCCAACCAACTACACACACTAACAGGCTACACGCCCAGCCATTTCCACAACACTAATGCACCCATCCACAATACCATTCTGCAACCGCACCACAAATGCCAATATCCAACCACAATTTACCTATACCCTATACCTAACACTTACACTACCCGCCCCGGGTACTCGTGAAAGGGGTCCACTCTTCCCCCATCCACACCTTCGCACCATGCACACCACTCCGTACCACTTACTCCAACTCTCTCCACACACCTGTACTTGCACACCTGTGCTCTCATTCTTGGTGCCGCCTGCACCCTTCTTTCCCCAAGCGCATTCGCGCTGATCCACACACTCACTACTCACACACTACTCCACACACCTGTCCAGTTGCACACCTGTGCAATCACACCTGTTCAATTCTCACACACACGGCATCATCTCATCTAACTACTCCCCTCTGAAACTTGCGCTTCCCAGTCGTCCCTTTAAACTATTGCGCTCCCTCGTCATTATCATCCATACTAATCTACCTGCGTCCCCACTACAGGTATCAGTCACTAACTAAACTTAACGTTACCTAATGTCATCTTCTAGGGCCCTATCAATATAACCTAACCCACCCGGGCTAGTTTTCACTGCCATACACCCCATAAACTATAGCGCATTTGCCCCACTATGGGACGGGTGGCAGGGATGCCCCCCTTACCCACCGGGCCCATCGCTCACTACCAATTTTGCACATCAAATTTCAACAAATTAAAAATTTGCCAATCACTACTGCCAATCCCTTGCCAATCATCAAATTTTGTTTTTCTCTAATTTTGGGGCCAAAACACTAACCTCATCACACAGTCTACTCACTACTGCCTCTCGGTGCGCCAACTCCTGTCCAAAACCCGACTTCGTAAAGCCAAGCCATGAATGCGGGTTGTTCTGTGCCAGCAGCTGGATGCGTCCGGCATTCGGTGCAGGGACGGGGGCTTACCCGGGCCGAGATCCCACGCACCAGCTCGGCGTGGAGCCATCCAATGTCCCGATCTCGACCTGCCGGCACGTCTCAACAAAACGTGGTCGCCATGACGACCCTTCCTATCCAGCTGCCCGCTCCGCCTAGTGGAGCACGGACGCGGCCGTTCAAAGCGAGGCCCGGCACGCACCGAGGGCCCGCTTCGGCTAAAAGTCGACCTAACCTCTAACCTGGTTACCGTCGATGCTTCACCTGGATTCTTACACCCCGCAGCCTGTTCCTTGCTCACACATCCAGCCGTCTCCATGCTCCTCGTACCTTTCCTTACACACCCAGGTACCCTCATTCCACTCACAGCCTTGGTCACACACCTGACCACCGAACACTTTGGCACACATTCGTTGGTCGCACACCTCACCAACACACCTCTTCGCGCCCCCTCCTCGGTCACCTCCTCTGTGACAATCACAGGTGTGCCCTCATTCGCACACCCAACCACGTGCCTCACCACCAACTCCAGCGTGCATTCCCACTCACGTTCTACCATTCCAGGTGTGCATCCTTTCTCACCGGTCACAACCAACTCACGCTCCTTGTCACTCTCACTACTCTCACCACCACTCGTGACAACGCACTCACCCTTACTCCCGACAGCGCACTCTTTCCTCATGCACCTGTCCGTTACACACCTTTCTCGCGCACACTCTCCCATTACACCCTCTGTAACACTCACCACAGGCGTGCATTCTTCCTTGCCTTTGACAGCGCACTCTTTCCCCATGCACCTGTCCGTCACACACCTCTCTCGCGCACACTCTTGCGCACACTCTCCCGTCACACCCTCTGTAACACTCACCACACCACGCTTCCATGTGCTCCCTCGCACACGCGCTACGGCCGACTCACTCTCGCCAGCACCCTCACTCCTTGGCACGCACTTTTTCCTCACACACCCCAGAGTCGGACTTTCTCGCACACCTCCTCTTTCGCACACCAGACCTGTCGCACACTTCACCAACGGCCTCTCACGAACACCCGGGTCCATCTCGACCCCCAAGCTTCTTAAATCCCCTGGCGCATCATACGCACGACCATATTGGTCACCACTTACACCGGGTCCTCTTCCTCTTCGCTTCTCCTCCATCACCTGCGAATCCCTCATCCGGTTAATGAGCACATCATCACGATCCGAACACAGACTTCGGACCAATTCTTTTATCTCCTCTTTTATCTCTTTCTTATCCCCTCTCCGTCGCTTCTTAATTTCGCTCACCCCTTCTTCCACTTCTTCTAATTTCTGCTTCACCTCCTTTATTCCCCGGTACGTCTCCTCAAGCTCGTCCTCCAAGGCTACCTTGACCGTTTCCATGTGCGTCCTCACCTGCCGGTCCTTCGTCTCCATTACCTCTATCACCTCGTCCAACCTCGTTGTCAGTGCCTCACGTACCATCTGACATTCCCTCTTCGTCGCTATCAAGTCGTCTTTTAGTTCTTTCTGTGTCGCTTTTAAACCTCCTAATACCGCAGTGTTCCTTTGAACCTGCTCCCCCAACTCCTTTTGTCCCACTGTCAGTTGTTCTACTCCCAGCGTCAACTCCTCTATACCACTTTGCAATTTTACAGTCCCCTTTCTCACCTCCTTCTCCATGCGCTCCTTACAGTGCCTCACCTCCTCGCGCACTCCTCCGACCTCCTCACTCACCCCTCTTCTGATCTCCTCTCCCATCACTTGCATCTCCTGCCCAGATGCCACCCTCATCTGCTCCATTTCCTCCCTGTGAGCATCCAGTTTGGTTTCTACCCCCATTCTGACCCCCTCTATCTGCTGCCCCATTTGTTTAACTTCCCTTTCCGCTTGGTCCCTCATGTCCCTCAATTTGCCTTCCATACTGTTTTCTAACCCCTCTAACCCCTTTTGCATCCCTTCCATTTGATTCTCCTGGGCAGCCATTCTATTTTCTACCCCCGTTAACCCATTTCTCACCTCTTTTATCCCGTTGTCTAACCCCTCAAAATTATTGTCTAACTTCCCAAATTTCTTGTCTAACTCCTCAAAATTATTGTCTAACTTCCCAAATTTCTTGTCTAACTCCTCAAAATTATTGTCTAACTTCCCAAATTTCTTGTCTAACCCCTCACCGGTACCCCTCGCTTCGTCCCTCATTACCCCCAATTGCTCATTCTGAGCCTCCATCCGGTTCCCCATTTGTCCCATACTGCTTTTCAAACCTCTAATTTGGTCTCCCAATTGCTCACCCATTTGTTCCATAAGGGCCCTCATTTGCAGCATAAAAAGGTTCGGATCCACCAGGGGCGCTGCCACGGTCGCGGTCGCCGTGACCAGCGAGGCGCCATTTTGTGCGTCTGCTACCCTCGCTGCTTCGCTCTCCTTATGTCCCTCATTTTGGTCCTGGACCGACCCTGCCTCACTCTCCTCTACCGGACCCCAGCTGTCTTGATCCGCCATAGCGCGACTTTCAAAATTCGGGTTTTTATATTTTGTAAAACACAATCAAATTTCGCCTTTATAATTTCGAGCGCGTAAACGCGCTCCGGATCGAATTCTACTTCCCAAAATTTGGGCCTAACAAATTTAGTCCCAGGTCCGAATCCGACACTCCTGACACCAATTGTTACAGACACGACTTTGATGTTATGGTGGGCCGAGCGGAATGGCCGCCGTGTCCGCACAAGTTACCCGATTATACTCGAACGTTGCCGAGTCGCGCTACGCTAAATCAATGAAGGAAAAGGACACAACGGCTGGGATTAAATTGACACGACACCAGGGATACGGTTCTCAAGACCTCCGGAGGAGGTTATATTAGGGCGGAAGGTCAGATTACAACGACAAGAGGGACAGCATAGAAAGGCAGGCACTTAGACACACTCTTATATTAGCCCCGACAGACGACAGATAAACAGGACAAAACTGACTCACACGGGGATTGATGGCAAGGAAAGCGGGCAGTCGATGGCTCAAGGTGCACCGTTCTCGGAGGGGGTACACCGTTCTCGGAGGTACTGCAATACCGGGTCGATGCGTGGAGCTCGCTCAGCGCTGGAAGGTCGCGACTTGTCTTCTTCAGTCGGGGGCGCATCTGACGTCACGTCCGGTAAGTGGCCGCGTATATCCGGCGGGGAGTGACACGCCCTCGGCTCGTTAGCTCCGCCCCAGATGGAATCGGCCCGTTGCTTCTCATTGGGTGCGTGCGGGGGGGTTACCGGCTCCGCCCTTGACGAGGGGCTGACAAGGAGCCCCTTCGTGGTAACCCCGTCGGAGCGCATGGTCAATGGCGGCTAACCGAGCCGGTGTGAGGACGCACACTCCCCCGCGCCGCGCCGTTGTTGTAGTTGTTGTAGTTGTTGTTGTAGTTGTTGTTGTAGTTGTTGTTGTAGTTGTTGTTTGGGGAAGAAGATGGGAGGAGGTATGGGAAGGTCCTAAACTCACTACTGGTGCCATATAATCACATTCTGGTGCAACGAAGAGTCAGAATTAATGGAAACGAGTCCTTAACTGACATAGACTAAGAATAACTAGCAAGATGTCCGAAAGTTGTCTACGTGAGATGCGGTGGACCTGGGCACGACATTTAATGGGGGAAAAAGGGGAAGGTCGGTTCTACAGAGTGTTATTTACAGGCAATGGGACTAGGGAATGGGGGATTGGGGATAGTTGGGGAGTATTGGGGAAATAGGGGAGTATTTACAAGCGGATATTGAGGCCAAGTCCCATATCCGCAACAATATATTCAATACAAATGAGACGCCCTGCTCGTACTTTGGAGTTTCTACTATTTCTTACAGTTATATATATATATATATATATATATATATATACATATATATATATATATATATATATATATATATATATATATATATATATATATACATATATATATATATATGTATATATAGATGTGTATATATATATATATATATATATATATATATATATATATGTATATATATATAGATATATAAAGGAGTTGATACTCTACATGCTCTCTCTTTTGGGTGGTATGAGGAATAGATAGATCTATGTAATATGAAAGTTAAATCTTGAACAATTTTTGAAATATCACGTACACAAGCCAAGTTACTGGGATGGTTGCCATGGAAACATAATGCAGCCAATCACTGCCGTGATATAATGAGGTTGATATAATGTCATGAGGAATAGGTACACCGTACAGTCGTGGCCAAAAATATTGGCACCCTTGCACTTTTTTCAAATAACACAATTTTCTCGAAAAATAAGTTGAAATTGACAAAAGTATTTGGTCTCCACAATTCTTTATTTCACTGTAAATATTACAGAACCTTTGTTTTTGATTCAGAACTTAATATACCCTTTTAAATCAGGAAAATAAAAAGAAATGGCATTGACAAAATTATTGACACCCGATACTTAATATTTGGTAGCACGGCCTTTGGACAAATTAAATGCAGTCAAGCACTTCCTTTAGCCATGAATGAGCTTCCTACACGTCTCTACTAGCACTTTGGCCCATTCTTCTTGTGCAAACTGCTCCATTTCCCCCAGATTTGAAGAGTGCCTTCTCCCAACTGCTCTTTTCAGATCTCCCCACAGGTGTTCAATGGGATTTAGATCTGGACTCATTGCTGGCCAATTCAGAACAGTCCAGCTTTTTGTCTTGAACCATTCCTGGGTGATTTTTGAAGTGTGTTTGGGGTCATTGTCCTGCTGTAAGACCCATGACCTTGGATGGAGACCCAGCTTTCGGACACTGGGTTCAACATTGCGCTCCAAAATGCCTTGGTAATCTCCTGATTTCATGATGTCCTGCAAACATTCAAGGCACCCAGTGCCAGAGGCAGCATATAACAACAACAACAACAACAACAACAACAACACTGAACCTCCTCCAAGTTTGACTGTAGGGAAGGCATTCTTTTCTTTTAAGGCTTCATTTTGTTTTCTGTAAACATAGAGATGATGTGCTTTACAAAAAAGCTCTAATTTGGTCTCATCTGTCCACAGGACATTCTCCCAGGGGAATTTGGCTTGTTCATGTGTGTTTTGGAAAACTCCAGTCGGGCTTTCTTATGTCTCTCTCTCAGCAGTGGGGTCCTCCTGGGTCTCCTACCATAGAACCCCCTTGCATTGAGTTGGCGACGGATGGTGCGAGTTGAAACTGTCGTACCTTGTGTCTGAAGGTCAGCTTGAATCTGTTTAGCAGTTAATCGAGGTGCTTTCTCCACCATTCGAACAATCCTTGACTGCAATCTTCTATCAAGTTTTCTCTTGCGGCCACGTCAAGGGAGGTTGGCTACAGTGCCATGGGCCCTAAACTTCCTGATAACATTGCGTACGGTGGATACAGGAACATCAAGGTCTCTGGAGATGGACTTGTAGCCTTGAGATTGTCCATGCTTGGCTACAATCTTGTGTCTGACCTCCTCAGACAATTTCCTGGTTTTCTTTCTTTTCTTCATGCTCATTGCGGTACACACAGTGACTCAAATCAGCAGAATGACTCCTTTCTCTATTCAAACTGGTTGAATGAGTGATTTTTATGCAACTCACCACAGGTGAGTTCAATTCCAAAGTAAAGGAGAATCGCCTGCTTGAAATCTAATTATGTCCAGCAACTTATAAAAGGCGCCAATAATATTGTTGCGGTTTTGAAATAAAAGTAAATTTCCCTTCTTATTTAGTTACACCACAACATGTAGCCTCGCGATAGTTCAGTTATTTCTTCGTGAATGTAAGCGTAGCCCTTTCCTGTGTTTAGTTTTGCGTTGAGTAGGCTAGTGAGATTAGGTGTTCTTATGGCACTTTGGTTTTGGTATAGCACTGAAATACCACGCGGGAGGCCTGAACAAGTCGACCGAGGCCGAAGGAAGGCGGGGCAGGAGGAGTTGTCGGTAAGCACGAGCCGCCAATCAGGGCTCGAGGGGAGTGGCTTACCACTGCGGCAGGAGGCGGGGTTTGGAACATTCGAGTCGGGCCGGGGCGGGGCCATATAACCCTGCTCCGATCCCCCCCCCCCCCCCCCCCACCTCAGATGAGAGTTGAATTCAGCACCGGAGGAGGATCGAGAACGTGGCAGATCAGGAGCGCACGAGATCAAGAGAACGAACGGCATGAGAAGCCAGAACGAATTGAATTGCCTCGTTGTACACTAACTTTGCCCTGTTCCCCGCGCTCTGCGCAGTATTAATCGCACGCTGTAAAGAACGACCCGCGCCGGGCCACAGACGCGCGATTTTCCTCCTGCCTGCCTTCGCTTGGATACGTGCCGTGAGCTGTCCTGGAGCGACCGAAGCAGGCGCGTTTGGTGTGTGAACATCCTTCCTCCATCTCCCCGTGTATGTGAGTGGGCCCATTGTCTGGGATTTTAAGTTACGACTGACTAAGCTCTGCTCTGCGTCCCTTTCCTTCGACAAATCATTGTGCATAGTGTAAATAAATCCTGTTCTTTCTTCTGATTTTACCGCCGTCCTGTCTCTTCCATCATTGGCTTCGCATGGTATGAATAAAACCGCTCTAATCGGGTTCCAATAGAAAAGTAACAGCACGAGTCACGTGATACGCATTCCGCTCGGGCATACTCGATTAAGCGTGGCTCGTGCAAGGCGCGATCCCCGCTTCCGTTGCGGCGTGGGTACCAAAGGTATGTGTGAATTTGTCCCAAAACCCTTTTCCACGTTTGCCCGGAAATGGCGACGCGGTCTCGCGGACCCGAAGACCCAGGGGGAAAAAAGGGGTTTAATCTCCCCTTTGTAGCGGGAACGGGCTTCGAGGGATCCGCAACAATATTGACCGTGTCATGTTAGGATTTCTGTGTGGAATAAGCTAAGATTTCGTACTTTTTTCAGCTTTTTTTTGTTTTTGTTCCACTGCAAACTAAAGAAATACATATGTGGACACCAAAAGATTTATTAATTTCAACAATTTTCTGGAAGAAATGGTGCATTATTTGAAAAATGTGAAAGGGTGCTAATATTTTTGGTCACATCAGTATCTGCAATATGAAAGCTAAATGTTCAACGGTTTTTGGAATATCGCATACACAAAAAAGTACATGGACGGATGATCGGTTGTTGGGTCGGTCGGTTGGACGAAGCTCATTTTAATGTTCTGTCTCCGACCTTGTCGGAGGGCCTTGGGACAAAAAGGGGACAATTTGACAGGAGAAGGGGCAGAACAAAATTGAAGTGGAAGGGAGTGGTGGAGAGGGACATAAGAGAAGTGGGGTGTATAGTATAGAGCAGGGGTCGGCAACCTTAGGCACGCATGCCACCATTGGCACGCGGCAGCATAATCATTGGCACACTTGCGAAAGCAGTGCCCTCTCCGCTGCATGCCAAATCACCTCTTGAACAGCCATTGGCTGTTGCGCGTGTTGCACTATAACAGTATTCCGGTGTGATGGTGCAGGGTGATAAGGTAGATGGATCAGAGCAGAGTCACCATTCCAATTCCAAATTCTTTTACTGGAATAATAATCAAAGATGCACAACATGAGATGCCGGCCTGGCGCATTCAAACACAATATTCGCGGCAACCGGATGTGCTGTAAGAACAGTGGTGTTGTTCACAGCAGATGGTCCGAGGCTGCATCTCCACTTATTATTATTATTATTCGGACTGGTTTCTGAGTTTTAACATTAATCTCATCATTATTCTGAATTGTATAATAATCGCAGATATAAAACAGGAGATGCAGGCTTGGTGCCTTCCGATATGCCGTTCGCGGCAACCTGAGGTGATGTAAGAGCGACTGTGTTAACACCCAGTGGTCAGCGGTTGCATCTCCACTCTTTGTTTCATTCAGGTCGCCTTCTGCGTTTTAATATTAATCTCGTCATTATTTTGAGTTTTTTTATGGGGTGGTAGTAATGAAAATGGGGGTAGTAGTTTTTCTCGTAACACGCGGCCTGTTTTATTTAGTTTGATTGACGGTACGGCCTCCCGCTCACATTTCCCCCAGGAATTGCAGCGAAGCGGTTCAGGTTCGGTAGATGATGGCAACCCCGCTAGTAAGAAAGCTAAAGTAAAGGTTCGGGCATTCCAGCCCTCATGGACAGAAGAGTGGGGTTTTGTTTTTCAGAAGGACCGTGCTGTGTGTACTTTATGTTTTGAAAATGTTGTTTGTCGAACGTCGAGTGTTACGCGCCATTTTGAGACAAAGCACGAGAAAACTTTCAAAGATCAGGCAGAGAAGGCAGAATCCATCAAACGTGCCGTGTCCAGGTATGGGAAGCAAGCCAACACCCTCAAAATCTTTGCCATTGCTAAAAACCATGCGACTGAAGCAAGCTATCGCATTGCTCATTGCATTGCGAAACGCGGAAAGCCATTCACTGATGGCGAATATATTAAGGAGGCTTTTCTCTGTAGCTCAGAGGTTCTGTTTGAAGGCTTACCAAACAAAGAGACAATCAAATCAAGAATAAAAGATATTCCCATGTCAGCTAGAAGTGTTGAGCGACGCATCGAAGAAATGTCAGAAAATGTCAGTGTGCAGCAAATATCTGGGTTAAAAGATGCTGTGGTATTTAGCATTGCACTTGACGAGAGCGTGGACGTGAATGACATACCACGTTTGGCAGTCATGGCAAGATACTGTGATTCGACTGTAAGAGAGGAACTCTGCTGCTTAAAGCCAATGTCTGACACAACAAAAGGTGAGGACATAGCCAAGGTGTTTACGGAACATTTTGAGGAGCGAGGGATTGACATCAGGAAATTTTTTGCAGTGACAACAGATGGTGCCCCTGCCTTGGTCGGGAAACAGAGGGGAGCTGTCAGATTAATAGAGGAAAAAGTCGGTCACCCCATCCTGAAACTCCACTGCATAATACACCAAGAAAACCTCTGTGCAAAGATGTCAAATTCAGATCTTAATGAGGTTATGGCTACGGTAGTGTGGAAGTGTAACTCAGTGTAACTTATTGATTGGCACTGGTAACTCATTGGTTAAGACTGGTAATGAAGCAGATAGACGATTTCGTAAATGAATGCCAAGAATGTGCACGAACATGGTAATCTCTTGAAACACCTGGTCACAGCCCCAGGCTGGAGCACCCCCCTATTGTTTGGTAAATGGAACTCGCAGCAGGAGGGGAGCTAGCTGGTGCCAGGGAGGCGACCAGTAACGTCAGCGGAGAAGGGATTACGATTTCAGCGGACAGAGGATTAACTGAAGTGTGCCGATATAAACAGAAGGGACTTTGAGCCAAAAGAGCACTTGCCACGATAACCCCTGCCCGACGGAACGAACGAGCACCCATCATCAGAACCTCTGCCCGACGGGAAAGGCGGAGGAACATCGGCCGAACGAGAAGGACCATGCGAATAGAGTTAACCTGGTCCATTGAGTTAAACGGTATTATTTGGTAATGGAATGAAGTGAATAACCAGTTAATAAACCAGACCTTTTGTAAAACCTGTTTCCGACCATTGGCGTCTTGAGTCTCACCCCACCACTTCCCCTACAATATGGAGGCACCGCTGAGATCAATTGGACACATACAAGACCTTTAAAGGTGAGTGTGTCTTGTTTTTGTCCAGTATGATTTACGAACTTGGGAATAGTTATGTTGTATATACATGGAGGATTTGGTGTGTGGGACTTGTGATTGTCCATAGGTAATCCAAGGATGGAACGTTTTAAATGATTCTATTATTCGTGAGCTTGCGAGGATATGTACATTATACGCTGGGTATTAAAAGCCTTACTCTGGTCTGCAGGCAAATCGGCTCATGAAGTGCACCATGAGGCGATTTGTTTGCCGGTTCGGTAAGGTTCGGTAAGGTCCGTACACGTGTACAATCGTGTACACCCGTTTTAAATAAATAATTTTTTTTCAGTTTTCCCGCCATGTCTAAAACTCGTTCGATCAACAAATAAATTCATGACAGACAACCCCATCTCATACCGGTCCAGAATTATTATGAAAGATGGCGATTGGATGAAAATTGCATCAAATTTTGTCCAGGTCCATCACTAAGCCTTTGAGACATGCTTCACGGTTGAATGAAAGACAATAATTAAGTGCTTTTCTGGAAAAACAATGGCAGACCACCCAATGTCACCACTTTCATGAGCTCAGAGAAATAATAATTCCAGATTCCACTCTGATGGCTCAATGGAAATAGGCAGCAGAATGAAAATCAACAGACAATGGAACAGCTAGCGACGAGTGTTTGTGAGTAACAACCACCCTCTGGTCGAGGCTCATAGGAAAAGTGATACTTATTGATTCGGCATGCTTACAATAGATATTAATGGCGAAGGTTGTGGTTGGTTCGATTTTGCGAAATGAACGTTCTTTGAACAAGTTAAAGGGAAAAATAATGAAAAAGTATATAATTGTTTACTCTCTGAAACTGGGTATTGTATAGAACTCTGGGTATAGTTCTCAAATCACTCTGGGTTGTGCCTTGAAGAATGAATTGGAGTTGTGACAAGGTGTAGACAGATGGGAGGTTGCGATGCTGGTACTGTGGATTCTATGAGACAAAGTACAGACAAATTTTGTTTCACTTCTAAAAAAAAATTTGGACAAAAGTGGGTGTAAGGATGTAAGGGTGTAATGCAATGTAAGGATGTAAGGTAAAATTGAGTTATGGAATTAATTGCTTTCAACAATGCAAAGGGTGACAAGATATGGGATTGTAATGGAATTTTAATGGGATAAATATAAAAGATATTTGTTTTTGTCAAGAAAAAAAGTGACAATTAGCTGAGGAGTCACCAAGGCCAAACTTTAACCTTTGACGGCAGAGAAATTGTGTTCTGACAGCAGAAGACTTCCAAATAATATTTATGGCTGGATTGTTTCAAGAGAAATGACATACTATTTATTTTAATATAAAATTGCTATGAGATGAAATTATATTTTCGGTGTTGGTGTGATACTAATTACCTAGAAAAATATATCTGAAGACTTACGGACATAATTTAGGCAAAATATGGCAGAATAGTTGTTGATAGTTTAGGCACATATCAGAATGCTTGTTGATTTAAAATTTCAAAGTCAAATTTTTACACCTTCAAGTACTGATGAAATCTCCATTTTTCACATGTAGTTTTGTTGAAAAACGGATGAAGGTGAATAATTTAGGATTATTAGAAAAATTCTGATGGGTCTAACTGTGGAAAGTGTTATTAAATCATAGGTAGAGGTAACAAGGAAACTAGGTGTTACTAGGAAACAAAAGTATTCAGGTGTTACCAGGAAACAAAAGTAGACAGACAAGCAAAATGAGTATAAAGACGTTGACCAACCAAGATGTTGCATATCTTTGTTGATGTTCTGACGTTGTTTATTTCAATTATGGTCGGAATTATTAGAATTGCTATTAAATGAGAATTTTCATATTGGATGTTAAAGCAACGAAGAGTTTTATGGGATTATAAGGTCATATCGCGACATCATGGGAAAGCTAATGTTAATTGTGGGATGTCAGAGGTAATGGTGTAGTTTAATGTTCACACTGTTTTGGAAAATAATGCTCGATGCAACATGATCCTAAAAAGAACCCATCCCTACATCTAAGGATCAGGAAGGGAAGGAATGGAAAATTTGAAGTATTAAAGTTACGGAACTCAAAATATCTAGGTTTGGATGTAGTCATTAAAAAATTGAGTCATTCATTGGTTTGATGATAATCCTAATATTTTGATAAATATTTGATAATAATCCTAATAATTTTAATCCTAGGAATAATATTGCTAAATAGTTTGTCTGAAGGCTTTGATAAGTATTTGTCTAAAGCAAACAGTGACTTCTGGGATGACAGGGGTGTGGGGTATTTGGCATCGCCAGACTAGCTTATTGGTTTAGGAATGTTTAGAGGTCATTGCAATGTGATAATTACTTGTGATCATTTGTTGTTGGAACGTTTTGGGAACAGTCAAATGTTGGGTTTTGCTGACGTTTCCACAACGTCGCTACAACGTTTCACTTTCGTTGTTGCAACGTTTTGCTCCAACGTTTTGGGAACATTCAAATGTTGTGGTTTGCTGACGTTTCCACAACGTCGCTACAACGTTTCACTTTCGTTGTTGCAACGTTTTGCTCCAACGTTTTGGGAACAGTCAAATGTTGGGTTTTGCTAACGTTTCCACAACGTCGCTACAACGTTTCACTTTCGTTGTTGCAACGTTTTGCTCCAACGTTTTGGGAACATTCAAATGTTGGGTTTTGCTAACGTTTCCACAACGTCGCTACAACGTTTCACTTTCGTTGTTGCAACGTTTTGCTCCAACGTTTTGGGAACATTCAAATGTTGGGTTTTGCTAACGTTTCCACAACGTCGCTACAACGTTTCACTTTCGTTGTTGCAACGTTTTGCTCCAACGTTTTGGGAACAGTCAAATGTTGTGGTTTGCTGATGTTTCCACAACGTCGCTACAACGTTTCACTTTCGTTGTTGCAACGTTTTGCTCCAACGTTTTGGGGACACTCAAATGTTAAGTAAATCGGATAAGAATTCACGAGTTATTTAATTATTAGCGATTAATGAAGTACTTATTTAATTAATTACATTTCTTATTAAATTACAGTAATTACATTACAGTAATTACCTGAGGTAATTACAGTAATTACAGTTCCGGTAATTACAGTAATTACAGTAATCATTACAGTAATTGCAGTAATCTTATTACAGTAATTACATTACATTAACTCAGGCACCTTTTGAGTAAGGAAGCTGATATTTGGACATGACACTGACCAAGTGATGTGGCTGTCAAGGAAAATTTTGATTTATTGATTAATCATTTAATAAATTAACTCGTTGATTTATAAATGACTTATTTAATTAAAAGTCCTCAGAGATACATCTTCGGATGAGATACTTGCAGATTGGTTATGCTATGAGCCAATTGATTAAGGAAAATATTTTGTGATGGCCATATTGGCAATTTCGTGGCCATATTCGTGGCAACTCAGTTAGTGCCACTGCACCTTTAAAATGCATCCCTGCGTTCATTTTTCGATCGATTGAGTTGAAATTTTGAACAATCGGATCTGGACTGTCGTTGTAAACGACTCTAGCACGCACCCGTCCAATCAGGATGGAGCGGTATGGTCCCCGGATTATCACTGCCCGCAGTTTTAATTAGTTTTACTTTTTCTCTTGGTCATATAATTTTGAAGACATGCATGTCATGATATAGGAAATGTTTGTTCTGTTGAACGGAATAAATGTTGTTTATTTGTGTGGGTGTGTATTTTTTGTGTATTTTGGATATATTTTCACGACTAATTCCAGTTAACATCCTGCAAAATTTGCTCGTTTTCTGGCCGAGTCGAAATTGCGTTGAGTTCCTATGGCATGCGCCATTAAAAGCGCTGTGTAATGGTTGAGCTCCCTTTATTTCGTTTTGGTCATGCGGATGAGCAGACAAAATGACGAATGCTGCGGCTGGAGCAGTGGAAGCGATTTTTGAATTGTTCAATGATTATTCGATATTGTTATGACTTATTGTCAATATGTATACTAAGTGGCCATGAGGTAGCCTGTTGCTATGTACAGTCTTATTCTATTGTTGATTATACCACATAGCTGTGGTGATAAAGGAAATGTTCGTTTTAAATAGATGATGGTGATAGGACCATGACTATAAAATCATGATGATTATTATGAATGATATCATAGGGTTCAAATGCAGAATGATTGCATGAACTTGGGAAAGAACTTTCAAGCCCTATGGGATAAATTGGGTGTTACAAGCGATGGAGTTTCAAAATTTAGCATGATTGAAGGAATTTTACAGTCTTATTTCAGGAGTTTTACGAAATTTATATTGCCAAGAGATTTTGGGTACTATTAAAAGAAAAATGATGAGATATTTTTCCCAATGAACTTTAATATCTGCCATCCATTTTGGCTGTCTCACGAATGAAGGATGAGTTGCCTTTAGTGGTTGCAAAGAAAATTTGTGGAGACCAGGCAAAATGGGGAAATATGTCAGATATGACCCTAGGACAGGACGGTGATTCATCAATTGACATGAGGTATGAACCAGAGGTGACGACCGATGAGATTCGATCTCAGTCAATGGATGGACCTGTCCTGACATCATTGGGGAAAGGGCTTATGCAAGGAGTCATCCAAAATGATTAATTTGATTTATTGATGAATATTGATGAATTAATTGAAATTGAATAATTGATTGAATTGTTGATTGATTGAATCTAATTGAATAAATTTAATTGAATAAATTTAACTGAATAAATTGAACTGAATAAATTGAATTGAATATATTGATTGTTTGATTGATGAAAATGCGGTCTCAAGAAAGAAGCTTTGATATCTTTGTGAGATATTATCAATGTGAAGACAACCTTGGAAAATTGAGCAAGGTGGTGAGTTTATATATATAGATATATATGTGCAGTTACCATTGTGTGATTTCCCCTTCAACAGAGCGGACACCTGAGGATTCACCCATTTCATACTGACCCTCTGGCTCATCTGCAAATACTGATCTATGAGATTGGATTGTGCAAAAGCCACAGGTGAGAGAGATTCTCTGGAAATCACCGTTTGAACAGGTGGAGAGATCCTTCCTGGAGGTACGAGTGAAGCTTTAGAGGAACAAACTACAACACATCCAACGCTACTTTGATAAAAGGCAGAATGGGAAATGGAGCCTGCAAGAATACACAAGGACAACCAGAGATTCCACAAAAAGGTACTTGTACACATCATATGTACGACCGTTATGGTGCCGAAGCTATAAGGCAGGTCGAGAATTGGTATTTGTGGACAAAGGGACATGATGAGGAGTTTCCAAGAGATGGTACATTTGAGCGAAGTCGATTGGAAAGATTGGAACAAAGATTGAAAGCCAGGAAGAGACAGAATCTAACGGTAGACTGGCTTGCATTCCATCTTTGGGATGGTGAATCCAGACAACGGGAACAGCAAGAACGGATAACGGATCTAGAACTTAAAATAAAAAGGATACAGGATACAGTGGAGGAGACAAATGCACAACTGCCCTCGAAATTAGGAATGAAAGGGACAGTTGTCCCATCTGATTTCCAGTTGTCTCCCCAAAAAGGACGGTACAGAGAATTTTTTCGTGTTTCGGGAGGTAACGAGAGATTGCAGTGGCAACTCAGGGATGTAGAGATGCAGCCCAGCAATACAAGTGCACAGGTGCACAGACCAGGCAACGACAGAAACCGGTGTTTCAAGTGTGGACGGATGGGACATTGGAAAAGAGGATGTCCCTATACCAAAAGGAAGACAAGTTCATAGGGTAAACTAAGATCAAGGGTACCAGTGCTGACCGATACCTCAGACAATGATTAGGCCTTCATTGCGGCAGGTCCCAAATGACGATTGACCTCAACAGATTAGATTACTGGACAAACATGAATTACATTTTAACACCCCTTGCATTGATAAACATTACATTTTCAACATGTGATATTCCTACTTGGGATAGTGACATTTATTTGCCTACATGACATACAATTACCTGCTGATATTAATACAACATGAGTGAAAAATGTATCACAACTACACTCATGATCAGGGGATTGAGTTCAACCCCGGGAGATAGGGGGATAAGGGTAAGACAAATAATCTGATTTATGTTACATATTAAGGGATTTTCTTTATTTACCTTTTAGGAAGCTTGTTAGTTTGGTATATAATGTTGAATGTCATCGACATATAATTATGTCATAGGTATGAATATATACAAGGAGTAGCAAACTTGTTTGTTGGGTTAGTAGTTATATTGGCAATTGTTTTAGTGGTGGCTTGCTTGAAAGCCTTAGTGACGGTGTGTTTGAATAAGGTAACCAACAACACGATGATAACGCATGAAGTGACAAATGAGGAAAGAAATGTGGAACCAGAAAAGGAAGACTTTTATGGCGACATAATTACTGAGATTAAAAGATTAAATCAAGTGATGTTGCAAATGAATACAGTAGAATTAAGATAATGGCATAACGACAATGTTATGAGTTGTGTCAATTACAATATCAGTGAACTCATATCACCACGAGTGACACACTGTTAGAAAAAAAAAAAAAAAAAAAGAGGAGGGAAAAGAAAAAGTGGAGAGGAATTATGGTAATAATACATTATGCTTAATTTGTTGGTTTGGGAAAATTGTTGTTGGGAATTAGATATTCCCGTTTGTGATTGTAATCATATACAATTTATTTTCTTAGAGTAGTGCTAAAATACCTGCATGAGTTAATTTTTGAACTATATTAACCTGAAAGCAATTGTGGATGCTATTCTTAGTTTAGTAGTGAAATACATACCTGATTGAATATTATTTGTGTGACGCATATAAATGAATATAACTTTTTGAATGTTGTAAGGGAAAACAACAAATTGTTGAATGTGAAACTGTCGGAAGATATACATGATTAAGCTGATTTCATGGTAAGATGTACCCTATCTGATTCAGTGTGTGTGGAAAGCAGATTCAGATGTGACTGAGCATAAGGATAAGACGAGATCACATTTTGAAGGGAGTGCTAACGGAATTGGGAAGAAGTTCGAGAAAGAAAATTTGTGGCTAAAAAATGAAGTTAATCGTGGCATACACCCTCTTTCTCAAAGAATGATGAAGACATTCTCCCGTGTAACTTGGAGATGAATGCTTACCTTCACCAAGGAAATTTATGTGACCATTTGCCTGGATCACACTGCAACATATGAAAGAAAGGCGATCACTTACTCTTGTTCGAAGGCTTCGAACATTCATCACATCAGAAGTTGCAGGACAACGACATTTTACCTGCAACCTCTGTGAAATGCGGGGACATATGTTATTACTTCACCAACGTCGGGGGAACCAGCATGGAGCTGCAAAAAACGGCTGTGCCCTTGTCACAACAGCTGTACACGATTCTGCTGGTTGCTCCTGGTAAGGACCATGAATGACCTGAACACCATGGTCCCAACATCATTGTGGATGCATCCGGCATCCCTGTTCCACATCTTGCTGGCCAATCAACATTACACCAACACTTGCTGCCCACTCATAATGAGGGAGGAGGCAAGTCGACTACAACTGGGCGAAGGCCTTGTTCAAGGAATCATTATGGTTCACAGCAAGAGTGGCAAGAATGCTACATGGAGAGCAGGGTCAGTCTATGACTCCGCACCGTTACCACAACAGCGAAATCCTACACGAAGTAGTGCAGGTGTTCATAAAGACAGAAGAAAATGTTTCATACCTGAATTCAAACACAAGTGATCAGCCCTTCCTTTCAAACAAAGTCAACATTTGTGTGGAGGCAAACGTTTTTGCCAGATGGTGCAGATGCTTTACAAAACTTGAAAATGAAGTGAAATTGTTGTATCTTGGTGATGGTGAAGTGTTGTTTTGAAAAGATATTTGTGATGCAAATGCAATAGATTGAACAATATGAAAGGAGCCATGACCAAAGAAATGTTTTGTGATTCTTGCAGGATGACGGTGTATGCCTAAGGGAATTTGATTACCAAAGATTGATTGTTTACTTATATTGATGTTTAGATTAATGGTTAATATAAACAAAAACAAAAAGATGAGGGAATTGTGGAAGTGTAACTCAGTGTAACTTATTGATTGGCACTGGTAACTCATTGGTTAAGACTGGTAACGAAGCAGATAGACGATTTCGTAAATGAATGCCAAGAATGTGCACGAACATGGTAATCTCTTGAAACACCTGGTCACAGCCCCAGGCTGGAGCACCCCCCTATTGTTTGGTAAATGGAACTCGCAGCAGGAGGGGAGCTAGCTGGTGCCAGGGAGGCGACCAGTAACGTCAGCGGAGAAGGGATTACGATTTCAGCGGACAGAGGATTAACTGAAGTGTGCCGATATAAACAGAAGGGACTTTGAGCCAAAAGAGCACTTGCCACGATAACCCCTGCCCGACGGAACGAACGAGCACCCATCATCAGAACCTCTGCCCGACGGGAATGGCGGAGGAACATCGGCCGAACGAGAAGGACCATGCGAATAGAGTTAACCTGGTCCATTGAGTTAAACGGTATTATTTGGTAATGGAATGAAGTGAATAACCAGTTAATAAACCAGACCTTTTGTAAAACCTGTTTCCGATTATTGGCGTCTTGAGTCTCACCCCACCACTTCCCCTACAGTAGTAAAGGTTATTAATTTCATAGTTAAGTGATCTGCTCTGACACACCGACAGTTCCAGTCCCTGCTCGAGGAAATGGACTGCACATACAAAGATATCCCTCTCCACTCAGCGGTTAGGTGACTAAGCTGCGGAAAAGTTTTGGAGCGGTTTGCCAGCTGCTTTGATGGCATCAAGGCCTTCCTGGCTGAAAAGGGCCAAAACTACCCAGAACTCAAGGACGAGAAGTGGGTTGTGAAACTTATGTTTCTCACGGATATTACGGGACACCTCAACGAGCTCAATCTCCGACTGCAAGGTGCAGAGCAAACTGTTTTGGACATGTTCGACACATGGACGGATTTTGTCGGCAAGCTAGCAATCTTTTCAAGCGATGTTGCTACCTCCACTTTCCGCTACTTCAGACACGTAAGGGAGCTGTCCTCGCAGCACAGCATCAGCACCGCTGAAATATGCAAATACATGAGCGAGCTTGAGTCGGAGTTCACAACACGATTTGGGGACTTTCAGAAGTATGGACCCATGTTCTCTTTCTTGATCAAGTCAGACAGCTTTGATGGACATGAATCGGATTTATCTCTGATAGACTGGTGTTACGTGCCCCTCCCTGACCTTCTGGTCTCGGTATACCTACGAACCCTGGGAGGAGTCACGGCAGAAAAATATATATTATCCCATGTCGAAATCAATCACTAATGAAACCATCCATGAAACCATCAAATGAAACAATCAAATCAATAAGGAAACCACACCCTTGGTTGTCAATGAACAAATAATATATTAAAAGCACACAAGAAGAACCATACAACAATGGTGGCAATCAACCATTCAATCAAGATCTTAAGAGGGTAACCTAGCTCAAACTCACGGTACCCCCCCCCCCCCCCCAGGGACTGAAACCGAGCCCTTCTCAATGTCTCTATAACTCAACGGAGATGAGGCGACGGGGCGATGGCGAGTAAGGAGGTGTAGGTAAGGCGTGGACTGTCACGTGATCCACACCAACAGCAAACGGGCAGTGGAAAGGGAACTCCCAAAGACGCAATCCAGACGTGCACCTGCACCGTTCAATCAGCGAACCGCAGTGCAATCTTCAGACGCCGCTTTATTGCACAGCCGTCCCCGGCAAACCACCGGAAGATAAGCCCAATCGACGCGACAAAAACCTTTTCCGATGAAGGCGGCGTGCGGGGCGAAATGGCGGATGGCTCTCACTCGAGCCGCGGCCTCGAGGCGAAGATTCTCCGGAACCCCACGCCTGTACCTGACCTCGCAGGCTTTTCCACAACTCCAGCGATAACACCGATCGCACGAGGTTGCTTTCAAGGACTCAAAGTTCACTCACCATGTACGCTCGACCATGCTAGGTACCGAGCTTTTTCAGAACGCGTCGTTTTCACTGTCCTCACGCCTTCCTCTTCTTCGCTGCCTTTTTCTCCCGGGTCGGTTTCCTGTATCATTTTACATTAACCTTTTTAACTTTAGATAGCTGTTCCTGAACATTAAACCTTTTGCGAATAATAATAATACATAATATCAGAAACATGTCAAGTGGGTGAAAACCACAACAGCGGAAGTGACGAATCCGTAACACTGGTTGGATACACAGGACATGGAAATGCAGCTGATTGAGCTGAAGAGTTCAACACTGTGGGTGACTAAGTTTGCAGAGCTAAGGAAACAACTAGAAACCACGGCAGTGCAAGATCACGAAACCTGCATCTTCACATGCTGGACATCCGTGCCGAAGAAGTTCAGCTGTCTCCGGAACGTTGCACTGACTTTGCTGTCAGTCTTCGGGTCATCGTACCTCTGTGAACAGATATTCTCACACATGAAGAACGTGCTCAGCCCCTCCCGCAGTCGTTTGACAACCGACCACTCCGAAGCATGTGCGCAACTTAAAGTGACTAACTACAACCCCCAGATAATGGAGCTCAGCAAAGGAAAGCAGGGCCAGGGCTCACACTGACTGGTAGGCATCTGTTTATTTGTAGTACACATGGGTTTGCATATGCAGCTGTTTGTCCATCTCTTTTTTTCCAACTCAGATGTGGATGTTTTCATGAGGATGGCAGCATTCTTGTATAGTACTGGTATTTCTGTTTGAGACACGTTATTCTCCCTTTTTGACATTTGTTTCCAATGCAATACTTTGTAAATGAGTTACTGAAAGCAGTGTTTTGAAATGGGGTCCGTGCATATAATTTGTAACCTCACGGGGGACAAATTTTACAATGATAAAATGATCATTACAATGTCCTGATTATGAGAGATAAATGTTTCTTTAACATCTTGTTGCTATGCATGTAGCCGATATGGATGGAATAAAATTCCATGTCTGTTGGAAATATTTTTTTGATGTGGTGTCATAATTAAACTTAATGTTGTTACGGCACACTAATTAACAAGAACATTTCAAACTGGCACTTCATGTCAAAAAGGTTTCCGACCCCTGGTATAGACTATAGAGAGAGGATGATTGGTATGGGGAGTTGTAGAGAGGAAAACCTTGTGTGGTGAACCCTACAAAAGGTCTGATTAGTTGGGACCATGAAAGTGCATATAATATATACTATATATCATGATGAATTGTTCTCTCATACATTACCATACTGTCTGTCTTATTTGATTCATTTTCAAACATCCGTTTTGAGTTTTCACAATGGGATTCCTCCTTCGAGATCAAGATGGATTTTTTAAATCCCATTTTCACATCTCTTATTGTATTTTTCCCAATTTAATTACAATTATTTATTGTTATTAATTATTTAATAACAATAAATTATTTAATTGTTATATTGTTGTTGTAATTATTTAATTATAATGATTAAAATTATTTTATTCTTTATTTTGTAATTATTTTAATTATTATTATTTCCAGATGAAACCAAATACTGTGGCATCATCACGCACATAGTTATTACCATGACCAGCATTGACCTTTTTGTTTGCACGGAAAACAAGTGTTTTATCGCCATTTAAATCGATACGGCAACTTCAAGCAAAATCACAACAGATACAAAGGCAAAACACACGCGGCGCCGGGATTCGAACCGATGACCTTTTGATCCTCCGCAAGCGCACCAATCGGCACGTCGGAATCCCCCCACGTGATCCTTTACTCATCGCCGCGAGCCAATAGGAGGGCTCCGTAGCATCCGCCTCGACCTCCGACCTAGAAAGGTTGAAAGTCAAGCCGGGTGAAGGAACAAGGTCAATGGGCGCGCACGGACGGTCGCCTAAACGCGCCGGACGTTCGGAGAGCAGCGAGAGCGTTTCCAGAAAGGAATCGTTGAGCGGTTGAGGCGCGCGTCGTGTGGAGACGTGAGGTAGATTCGGCAGCGATATGTGAGAGAAAACGCGGAGGAAGTGAAGAAGAAGAATCGCAGTGAGGAGAGACCGAGATTAAGAAGACTCAGGGCAGGATTACCGTTCTTCTGCCCACCTCCCCTTCCTTCCCTCACCCTCCCCTCCCGCCTCCATCGCTCTCGTTGCTCCTTCGTCTCCCTCTTGGCTGCTTGATGGACGCGCTTCCCCGACGTGCCTCCGGCGTACGGGCGGCTCGCTGAGGCCGGGCGGCGGATTCACTTCACGAGCTCCGAGGGTGGGAGGGAAGGAGGCGTCCGGGGCCCTCAGAGTGCGAGGCACAGACCGCCGCCTTGGGTAACTATGGAGGGTAAGGCAGTGTAAGGAGTGTTACCTCATGAAGTAAGCTGAAGTGTGTAAGGATTGACGTGTCACATGGTACAGCATGGCAGTGTTAAGAGACCCGTCGGGTGAGGGAAACGAAGGCGCACATGGACGTGGACACGGACACGGTGAGGGAATTGTCTGTTCGGCGGCGGCTCGAGCGCTCGAGGGAGGATCCGCGCGCGCGCTCCGCTGGGGTCGCGCCCCGGGATGTTCACGGTCAACTGCGCGACCGCTTAGCGCGCTGATTGACGGGCCCGGGCCACGGCCTCTAGCGACGACGGACGAGTCGTGCTGGCATTTCCGCACCGGCTTTGTGCCATCGCCGCCGTTACCAGCGAAACGCGGCTGCGAGTGTTCACCTGTCCCCGCGAGTGTTCACCTGTCCCCGCGGGTGTATAAACGTGATTGTTACCGTCGCTTTAGTCCCTAAACACGTTTGATTCGACCGTTTAATATATCCCGATCGGCTTGTTTGAACGTGGGGGGCCCACCCACCCCTTTTGTTTGAACGTGGGGGGCCCACCCACCCCTTTTGTTTGAACGTGGGGGGCCCACCCACCCCACGGGTAAATAATTGTTGGGAAAGTGACTTTGAGATTAGAAATTGTTTAAATAATCAAAAATGTATAAATACATCTGTCATGTAAATACGAGTTGTATACTCCAACCTTCGAGTAACCGATGTACCTGCTGACGTCACGCATCGGTAGGACACACCTTTGGAGCTCGTAGGACACATCGTTAGGACTCATCGGTCGGACACATCGGTAGGACTCATCGGTCGGACACATCGGTAGGACACATCGGTAGGACTCATCGGTAGGACACATCGGTCGGACACATCGGTAGGACTCATCGTTAGGACTCGTTAGGACTCATCGGTCGGACACATCGGTAGGACACATCGGTAGGACACATCGTTAGGACTCATCGGTCGGACACATCGGTAGGACTCATCGGTCGGACACATCGGTAGGACACATCGGTAGGACTCATCGGTAGGACTCATCGGTAGGACACATCGGTAGGACACATCGGTCGGACACATCGGTAGGACTCATCGTTAGGACTCATCGTTAGGACTCATCGGTCGGACACATCGGTAGGACACATCGGTAGGACTCATCGGTAGGACACATCGCCTCGGTAGGACTCATCGGTAGGACTCATCGGTAGGACACATCGGTAGGACTCATCGGTAGGACACATCGGTAGGACTCATCGGTAGGACACATCGTTAGGACTCATCGTTAGGACACATCGGTAGGACACGTACCTTTGGAGCATTGGTCGGACACGTACCTTTGGAGCATCGGTAGGACACGTACCTTTGGTAGGACACGTCTCGTCTGGGTTCGATTTTTTTCATCCGACTGTAAACGATCGGATCGGTGCTTTGCAGGAAGGGTGCTGCATCGTCCCTCGGATGCACCTTAAGCCGGCTGTCCGTTCTGCTAGCATTAGTTGGTGGATTTAATTAATCCTCTCGGTGTCTTTCGCGTGGAGTAGCCGAGTTATCCCCGGCACTCGTATCGGATTCGGTCAGCCGTTTCATGACAGACTTGGGCCAATGTACCCCACAAGAAGGTGGGATTAATTGGGGCTGTTGAAGAAGAAGAAGTAGTCGTGACATCACATATTGGATTTATTCTGATTAGGGTAAACTGTGTTCTTTTCAGAAGGAAATGTCAACTACACATTACCTTAATCATCACCCTAGTGTAACCAGTGGCGGATTTACCGATTTGCGTTGTTGTTGTTGTTGTTGTTGTTGTCGCAGTTCATTTTTTTTTCCTGTCACAATTTTTCCAACTCTTCATTTGGAAGCATTTTGCCTCGAGTCTGCAGAGGAACCCGGTCTTGTGTGCAAATGGGTTCTAATAATGGAACTCCCACCCCCATCCTTTTCCCACTCTATTTTCCTCCTCATTCCTCTCCTTCTTTTCTTTAATGGCCACAGTTGTTCTCAGGTTTTTGTAGGGTTGGCCGGCGGAAGTTTGGCCCAAGTCTTTCACGTACGGGATGGCCAGGCCGAACGTTCGACTATGTTCAGGGTGCCGGCGATAGTTCGCCTAGTCTTCATGAACGACACCATGGGATCTATAACGTCCACCAATTAAAGCCGGCAGACGGGACGCCTGATTAACGTCCAGCCGAGGTACGGCACACATATTCGTGAATCACCAAGGTGACGGCTTATAATTGGGTCGAGATTCAAACCCAGGTGAGTGTGCGTACTTCTAGGCCATCCTACCAGCCCCTTTGCCTCCTCACTCTACAAGTTGTAATTCTGCACTCCTCTTCCATAACCAACCTTGCGTTGTGTTCTTCATTTACTTGTTGTTGCATTTCCCATTCTATTGTCTTTTGCTTTTCCACAGTGGAAGGTTCTTGCTATAGAGTATAAGGAACGCTGAGCCTCACGTAATCTTCCGTATTGAGACCTTTTTCCACCCAAAATTCAATGCCGTACCAGTTACATGGCTACGCGAGTTTGAAATCGAAGAAGCAGAGCGAAGGAGACCTGCAGGAACCTCTGAGGGAAATCTTTGATCCGCAAACTACTGTTGATGCCCTTGTGGTGAAACGCATCGGAGAGGACGCTGCAGGGTTGCGTCGTGACAAGACGGCGTGGCAGGTGCCGCGCATGTTCAGTGTGCTTGTGTTGCCAAAGTGTCGGAGATTTCAGAGCACTGTCACTAATTTCAGATTTAGATCGGAGATTTCAGATTTCAGAGATTTCAGATTCAGATCAGAGATTTCAGAGATCAGAGATTTCATGGAAATTTCAGATTCCAGAATCGGAGATTTCAGAGCACTGTCACTAATTTCAGATTCAGATCAGAGATTTCAGATTTCAGAGATTTCAGATTCAGATCAGAGATTTCAGATTTCAGAGATTTCAGATTCAGATTTCAGAATCGGAGATTTCAGAGCACTGTCACTAATTTTAGAGACGGTGAGAAAGCGAAAACCAAAAAAAAAAAAAAAAAACTTCCCTGTTTCAATATCTTTTGCGTTCGATTCCAGTTTACTTCCATGCAACATTGAACAATCAAACTTGCCAGGTGCTGTTGCACAGGTAATTTGTTAATGGTACGAGAGTTTGTGTGTTGTCACTCTTTGTACTGCATTGTCAAACTGGATGAATCGGGTGCGTCTTATATCGTCTGTTGATATCTCGCATGTACTTCCTGTACCCTGAACATTCATTTTCGGCACATGGAAGCGCCGTTGTAGAGATTCGACGCGTCGAGTAATCCCTTTCATGTAGTCTGTGGATGCCGTACCTACGGAATGCATGTTGTATGGGAAGTGAGATTATCACCGCTTCTGCTTCCATTTAACCTTACCCAAAGAGCTTTCGTTCGATGAGAGCGAGCAGATGGCATCTTGTACGTCATTAGTCGCTGTCCCTTTTGCAGCCTGCCCATAATATAATGTGACGCTGCTGCTTACCTTATTTTTTAATTCGAAAAGTCACCATGAGGACATTTTAGAATTTATTTTCAGGGAAATATGCAATATGTCATTATATTATTATATGTGGTCAAACTTTTTCCTTTTCTTTTGTTTACAAGATCGAGGCTCGTGAAAGAGCTAACATTAATCAAACAAAAAGTCTGACCGACACATAAAACAAATAAGGGGAGCGGTAGACAAGATGGGGAGAGAGGGGGAAGGACACAAACACAACATTTGAGAGCAGGGACATCGAGAGATCTGTGGGAGGGAGAGGGCTTGGGGGGAGGTAGGAGAGGTATAAAACATATGGACATATGCAAGGACTTCCAGGAAAGAAGCTGGAATTTCAAAAAAGTGGATCTGGGGTGAATTTATCGGTCGTGAAATACTTTTCCGTCATGGTCGTGAATGTTTGGTATATTTTGGTATCAATTGTCCTGCTTCCAGTGTAAGTCTACTAATACTACTACTAATCCGCATGCCCTGCTAAGGGGCATAGCGACCCCTTCGGGTTTATCTTTTTGCACTTCGTTCCCTTGGGACAGGGGAATGAGATGTTGGGGAAGGAATTTGTAATTTGGCCATGGTGCCGGCAACAGCTTGACTACCCTTTGGGAATGACACTGTGGGATATTTAACGTTCACCGATTGATGTTGGTAGACTGGTCACCCAGTTCATCGTCCATCCGAGGGACAGCACACACATTCATGAATCACCAAGCCTGTGACAGTTTATAGTTGGGTCAAGATTCGAACCTCGGCTACACAGCTTGGAGGCGAGTGTGCATACCTCTATGCCATCCTGTGCCAGCTTGGAGGCGAGTGTGCATACCTCTATGCCATCCTGTGCCAGCCCTAGGGTTAACCCAGATGAAGAGGAATTTGATGAGCTCGAATAGTACTTGATGGAGTGACCAGGTATACAGACATCCTGCCAGCAGACTCGTGTTCCTAATGCGAGAACAAAACCCCTGTCTCTCGTCCTCAAAAATTATGCTTGCGACACTCGAGTGAAGGGATGTTTCTACGGACAGATCACAGTTGTCCAGATGTAAGTTTTGTCGATGTAGTGCACTATCTCGTGTTCAATGTTTAGGGTCTCACGGAAGTGGGAATTGAAACCGCACACGTCTTTGGGGTCTTGCAAATTGTTTCAAAATGGATGGATCAAGGAAATTGTGGAAAAAGGATGGAAAATGATATCCCTGCCATGGCAAGGCCCTTAGAGTTTGTTTTTTAATTACGCTTACCAAAATCCCATCACTAGTCTTTGTTTTTTGGTCAAGTTCGATTACTCGTGCCCAATGATGTTCCGTGCTCGTTTGGCCTGAAAATGAATCGTTGGCAAAATGCAACATTTTTATCATTCCCAAGGAATTGTGTGAAATTTCGAGAGTATATTTGATATGCAAAGTTTCACTGATTGTAGATTTTCAGTTTGTTAATCCTGTAAACACAGATGTGAACTCTACATATCACTGTAATTACTGTAAAGCATCATAATTATCACGAACTGGGGTTTATGCACCTTTTGTTTCCCAAATATATATGTATATATTTCCTTTCTTTAATGTAATTTTTCTCCGATATTTATACCCCCCGGGTTCACCATTCCGTGAGAATTTGAGAGACGCTCCTCGAACCATAGATAATTAAGCTCTAAGGGCATAGTACAGTCTGCTCATTGCATATATATTTATGATTGGCCTAGGGATGGATGCATCCACATTGCTGCCATCCTGGTTGTGCTGGAGACGAGGACGTGCATAAGGCAAAGAGTCACCGTTGACTGATGTTCCCGCTTATTGGTCTTTTCCTTTACCAAGCACCGATTTCCCACCCCCACTCCCTCTACCTGTCCGCACCCATGTCGGCGATTCCTTTTAAAGCAGATATCAGATGTGCATTTTCAATTTGCTTCAAAGAAAGACAAGTCAAGAGTGCAGCTATAGCTAGAGTGGAGGTAGCTACAGTCCTAGTCTTCATATTTAATTACTAACAAAGACAGAAACAAACTAGAACGGCACTCAGTAGAGAGCATACCTCCGCCTAGTTGGCCCTATCACTCAATGGTGAAGAATCGCTTCAAAAAATTCTAGTATCCGAATCCGGATCTTCACCAAAATCGAATCATTTCGTCCTCGTCACATACGCTACATCACTGCCAAATTTCGTCCGAATCCGTCCACAACTTTTTGAGATATTTTGTTCACAAACAAACAGACAAACGGACAGACATGGGTGAAAACATAACCTCCATCCACCTTTGGTGGTGCAGGTAACTAGAAGGGAACTCGGTAGAGTGCATACCTCCACCATACTGAACAGTTTACGGTGTGTATCGCACTGATAGGCTGGATCTGGATTCGGACCTGAACCAAAATCTAATCAGCTTGTTCTTGTCACCTAACCAGCTCGTTCCCCAAATGTAGTCATAACTCGTCCATAACTTATTAAAATATCATGTTGTATATCGCTTTTTGCTTGATCCCTCAATGGTGAAGGATCACTTAAAAATTAAATAATTCTCGTATCCTTATCCATATTCGGATCTCCACCAAAATCGAATCAATTTGTCATTGTCACACACCCAACATGTCCACCAAGTTTCGTCCAAATCCATCCGCAACATTTTGAGATATCTTGCTCACAGACAGACAAACAAACAGACAGACAGTGGTGAAAACATAACCAACATCCACCTTCGGTTGTGGAGGTAATTATTTCCCTCAACAGCAAGTTGCGCACTCCTCCCAACTCCAGTTGTACTCGCACATCATTTTAACTGATGAAAATTGTGCGAACATCAAACCAATGTCACTTTCTCACATCCGCACACTAGAGTTACACGTACCCTGTTTATATGAGACTGATCTGTCTACTACCGCTTGAGGAAGTCTTGGAAATCATTGTGAGGAATAAATGATGGCTGGATAACTTTATTGAAGAAGGGTTTAAGCAAGTTGAACATGATAGTAGAAAGTAAGACAAAAGTAAGCGGTGGTATTTAATAAGAACAAGATGCTTTTGTCATGTTATGTAAATAGGCTTTTCCCCTAAAACACAAGGAAAAAACGACACAACAAGTGACTGCAGTAAGATGCTTAATAGCAGTAAGTTTAATCATAAAGTATATGATTGTATACCAGATTCAGTGGTGTAATGGTTAGAACATCCACTCTGAGTCTCGGAGGTCTGTGGTTCAAACCATGGTGTAGCCGTACTAAATAATTTGTTTAAAAAAAAATAATCTCTACCTTAACCTGCTTTGCTGCTTCTGAAGCCATTGAAATGTCTCAACATGGGGCTTAAAACAGTACAGTGAGTTCATTACAACACACCTACCGACTGCATACGTTGCATAGTTTCTGGAAAACCTGTCATGAATCAGGCATGTATACGCCAGAGACAAACAAGCGTGTTATGGTATTATTCCCCCTTGCACAACTGCAAATTACTCCAGTTGTTCATACCGGAGAAGCGTGTATGAGATTTGGTGCTGCACATGATCCTGCTATTCAAGTTCTGAAACAAAGATGCACTTATTGAGTTTATCATGCAAATAAATGTTCAAAATGTGTGGGTAATCTATTTTATTTCAGCATAGCCCTAGGCTACCTCATTGTCTTCTTCTTCTTCCATGTGTTTGCGAGTTTGCATAATTTTTTTTTGCTGAGGGCGCAGTCATGCCACTGATGCAGTTACCTTCTTGAAGGTTGGAACAGGAATTCGGAATTTGTTCAGGGTGCTGGCAATAGCTCGTCTAATCTTCAGTGGGAGGACATAGTGGGATCTTTAGCATCCACCAACTAATGCTATCGGATGGGATGCCCAGTTTGATGTTCATCTGAGAGAGGTGCACACACTGATGAATCACCCTCGATACAGAACAACAGGATGACAGTTGATAGTCGGTTTGACATTTGAACCCAGAATAGATAGCTTCGAGGTGAGAGTGCATGCCTTGTCGGCTAACCTGCCAGCCCAACATCGTTGTTTGCATTGTGGGACAGTATGGCCAGTATAATGGATGGTCAGTAGGCATCATAGTGCATTTAGAGATGAACAAGTTGACGATATTTTAATTTCTGAACAAAACCATTGACAAATGCTTTGAACATGAGTGCACTCGGCCCTCGCTTTTCTCAGATTTAATTTTTTTATTTTGTATACATGATGTGACCATGTATACAAAATGTGATTTATAAAAAATATAGGCGCCCGCAGAACTATGTAACTTCCGGTTAGTGCACCCTTCGCGACAACAGTCACGTGATTGGATACGTTGAAAACAAACCACAAAAGTGCACTTGTTACAGCCGGAAATTATGGGAACGGTGTAGGTTATTGTCCCCCCGTCGCACCGCGGAGCGAAAGGGGGACTATGGTTTTCCCCTCCGTCCGTCCATCCGCGCGTGCCTGCGGGCGTGCGTGTGTACGTGCGTGCGTAAGCGAAGGACCGCATTCAAATTTGGTGTGTGGGTGCAACCCACTTCAAAGTCCAAGATGGCCGCCGCCATGTATGTCTGACGCCATGTATGTCTGAACCTTGTGAGCTGAATATCTTGAAAAATAAACGAACTACTAGCTTCTAATCTGGTGTGTGGGTGTATCTATGCATAAGGAATAACGCTATTGAAAATTGGGTCGCCACGTCAAAATCCAAGATGGCCGCCGCCATGTATGTCTGAACCTTGTGAGCGGAATATCTTGAAAAATAGGCGAAGTACCAACTTCTAATCTGGTGTGTGGGTGTATCGAGGCATAATGAAGAAAGCTATTGAAAATTGGGTCGCCACGTCAAAATCCAAGATGGCCGCCTTGCATCTTCCACTTTGTCAACTCGCATCACTTCACCGACGGGGGACCTAGGCGTAACTCTTGTTTGATCATAACTCGCTTAATTCTTGTCTGATCTTTAAAATTTTAACTGTCCGACAAGCTAGAAGTAATTCTCTTTCTAACAATATAAAGTTTTATGAAAAATAATACGAAATGTTTGTATAGCCGCCCCCAGAACTACGTAACCTCCGGTTAGTGCACCATTCGTGACAACAGTCACGTGATTGGATACGTTGAAAACAAACCACAAAAGGGCACGTGTTACAGCTTACTTCCGGTAGTCTCGCCCTCACCTGTAAATGTATAAAATACATACATGTATTAAAAAAATACATACATGTATACATGTATAAAAAATGTGATGTGATGGGGGTGAGTTGCTTGAAGGATGAAATGGGACAAATCGTTATGGGCCCAGATGGAATTAAAGGAAGATAGAAGATATATATGGAAATGCTGTTGAATGCAGAGAATGAATGGGATGGCAACATAGAGAGTAACCCAGTTTTAGGACCGGCAGAGAAGATAACTGAGAAGGAAGTTGAGGAAGCGATAAAAGCAATGAAGAGTAGAAAAGCGGGAGGGCCGCCCGGAGTTGTGGGAGATATGTTGAAGGCAGCGGGAAGTTGGGGTGTGAGGAGAATGACAGAGATCTGTAATCTGGTGGTGAAAGAAGGCCGCATTCCAGTGGATTGGGAACTGAGTACCCTCAACCCTCTGTACAAGGGGAAAGCTAGTATAGATGGATAAAGTTATTGGAGCATGGAATGAAGGTATTGGAAAGGGTGTTGGAGAAGAGGATAAGGAAGAAAGTGAAGACCGGCGAAATGCAGTTTGGATTTATGCCAGGAAGAGGAACGACAGATGCGCTTTTTATTGTAAGACAGTTGCAGGAGAAGTATATGGATAAGAGGAAGAAGTTGTTTCTAGGGTTTGTTGATCTGGAGAACGCATTTGATAGGGTTCCACGCAAAGCAGTGACATGGGCATTGAGGATGTTAGGAGTGGAGGAATGGTTAATCAGAGTCGTGATGGCAATGTACGAGAGAGCGCGCACAGCTGGAAGGACAAAGGACGGGAACAGTGGTGAGTTTGAGGTGAAGGTGGGAGTGCATCAGGGGTCGGTACTAAGTCCACTACTATTTGTAGCTGTGTTGGAGGTGCTGGCTCGGAACGTAAAGGAGGGTTTACCGTGGGAATTGTTGTATGCAGATGATCTGGTGTTGATTGGGGAGAGTATGGATGGACTGAAGGAGAAGATGAACTCGTGGAAGGAATGTATAGAGGCAAAAGGTCTGAAGGTGAATATCGGAAAGACAAAGGTGATGGTATGTGGTAAAGCATGTGGTGCGGTGGAAAGAACTGGGAGGTGGCCGTGTGCTGTGTGCAGGAAGGGTGTTGGAGTGAACTCCATTCAATGTACAATGTTCGCTGAGCTCTGAGTGGTTTCATCAAAAATGTTGTCTGAGAGGGTCATTTACCAGTGTGGCAGCTACATTCAATTGTAAGGTGTGCACATAGGGAGCTGCAGATGGAGGAAATGTTGAGTTGGATCTTGGAGACTGCGTGAAGCTGGAAGGTGTGAAAACATTTTGTTACCAAGGAGAAATGCTGAATGGAGAAGGTGGATCAGACTCGGCAATGGTTGCTAGAGTGAGGTGTGCATGGAAGACGTTTCAGGAACTGAGTGGCGTGCTGACGAGGAGGGGAGTGTCGTTGAAGCTGAAAGGAAAGGTGTATGCTGCATGTGTGAGAAATGTTATGATTTATGGGAGCGAGACATGGGTAATGAACGTAGAGCAGCAACGAAGGCTGGAAAGGGTGGAAATGCGAATGGTCTGGTGGATGAGTGGAGTGGAGTTTCGTTGAGAGAGAGGAAGACAAATGATGAATTGCGAAAGATGATGGGAATAGAGCCTGTGATGGATGCTGTGAAGGGAAACAGGTTGAGATGGTTTGGTCATGTGTTGAGGAAGGATGAAAGTGACTGGTTGAGAAGAGTGATGGAAATGAATGCAGAAAGAAGTAGAGGATGGGGAAGACTGAGAAAGACTTGGCTAAAGGTGGTGGAAGAAGAAATGCGGGCAAAGGGGTTAACAAGGGGAGATGTAGAAAATAGGGAAAAATGGAGAAGATTGTCATGGGGCCCGCAAGGCTAACCCCCACTCTAGCAGGGAAAATGGCCTTAAAATGCCTGCTGTTTTGTTGTATACGTGATGGATGCTCGTGGAAGAGCAAACGCAGAATGGAAGGAAACAAAATGGAAAGGAAGGGGAAACACTCGCAACAGAGTAGATGTGAGAGTGAGATTAAGGGGAGGGGTAGAAGGACACATGGCAATGAACAAAGCAGTCTTCTTTTTAGCCTTCTTTTTTCAGCTGATAGCTAATTTCCAGAGTTGTCACTTTCACTAGGTTTCCACATTTCTTCTCCCTGATTGCAAATGACCTTAGGAGTTTTGGAGAAACTGAAGTTCTTGTGAACACCAGGGTGGTTGGAGCGATTGACAATGCCACATCCAGGCATTTTGCATAAGTTTTTTTTTTTTTGGCTGATGAGCATACACTTCAACTTGATGAGAGATGAATGGTGGTGGCAGGTTGTCAAAATGGTAGCTGGATTGTCCGGCAGCTAATGACGTAACGAGAAAGCAACGGATGGAGCTTTACACCTTCCAATGTACTGACAAGTATATATTTGACAATGCCCCAGTCATCGGGGGTGCACTGCTGAATTGTTGAGGGTAGCAATTGATTTGGGTTCGTTGACTAGCCTGTCACTAACAACTTGTTGTTTTTTTCTCTCCTGATGATCCTGCCTTTTGATTATCATATGATTATCACGAAAGTTAAAGATGATAAATTGGTGTATATGATGTCATTTTGATTGTTCTTGTCACTTATAATTTGTTTTTGTTTTTTTTCCAATGCATGGCATGTGATTTTTGGTTTGAGATAGCATTATTAATTTTGCTTAACTGTTTATATCTCTTCTTAACTCGATACATCTTTTTAGCGATCTTAATTTCTCACCCACACAGAATTGATGTAATGAGACCTGACGCAGGTTGGTGGGGCGAACGTACATTACATAGATGTTCATAAGATTTTAGCTTCTTTTTTGCGACTAGTCGTGAAAGATATGGCTTGAATTTGATCCAGGATTATGACCTCTCTGTTGACCCTTTTCCAATGATTACCAGCGCTGTCTGCTTTCAGCCAGTCCGAGCAGGTGCACTCACCCGCCTCAGTCATCTGGCTTGGGTTTGAATCCCGTCCCAGCTACAAACTATAATCCTGGCATCACAAACAGGGCGAGGCATCAACATGTGTGCTGTCCCTCGGATGAACGTTTAACTTGGCGTCCTGTCTGCCAGCATTAATTGGTGAATGTTAAATATCCCATGCTGTCCTTCGCAAATAGAAGGCGAGCTATCACCGGCACCCTGGCCTAAGTCCAAAATCTTGCCATAACTCACAGGGTTTGGCCAGAAAAAAATCCTGCCCTAAACCTAAACTGATGTATCTCATACATACCTAACCCACACTGTTAGACATGTGCGGATTACTTTACGCGACACAACTGCACCCCCACAGATGTTGTTCCTCGCAGCCATGGACTGTATACAAAGGAAGAACAAGAACAGGCATGATCCTTTTGTGGGGTTTCGACTTATGCTCCATTGAGTCCCTTTTGGTGTAAAAACCACCGTTTAGAGGCCATTTTTCCCTGCAAAGCGGGGGTTGGCCTTTTTCGGGGACCGTGGTTGTTGTTGTTTTTGTTGGTCCCCTTTTTGAAGCAATGTTTTACGGCCGGATGCCCTTCCTGCCGCCAACCCTGTTTGTCGCCTTTTTACGACACACAGGGAATTACCAGTGAACTGGTACTCAATTTGCCGACCTCGGAAGGATGACAGGCTGAGTCAACCCCCCTGGCGTTAATTCAGCGATCGACCGGGATTCAAACCCAGGATCCTTGGATCCTAAGCTGGCACCCTAGCCACTAGCCCAACACCAGGTCATTGTCTTGCTGCATGGAGAAGCGCCACCCAATGAGTTTGGAGGAATTTTCTCCACATTTTCGCCTTTCCATCGCTTTGTTAAAGGTTTATCTTGGTCTCATCTGTCTATAAAACTTTGTTCCAGAACACACTGGCTCACCTCTGTACTTCTTGGCAAATTCTAATCTGGCCTTTCTATTTTTGGTGCTGATGAGAGGTTTGCATCTGTGGTGTAGCATTGCCTTTGACACTACAAATTTGATAAGGGTGATGGTGATGTCATAAATATTGATTTCTTGAATGATGCCGAATAAAAGAGGAGGGAACAGCATAAGATAAGAATTTCAATCAATTATTGGGTGTTTTCTATACATGATCAAGGCTCAAGGGAGAGCGATGAGAAGACAGAGCGACTGAAAAGGCAATGTAGTGTGAGTGTGAAAAGGCAGGTGTGACACTACAAATTTAATCCTGTTCTCTTTCTACTGTTGGTCCATCCAAATTTTATCCAAACAGCTTCAACACCAGGTTTAGTTTGATTGGCCGAGCCAAGATTGGCTTCAACCAAGCACAGAATCCATCTGGGGTGTCAACTCATTGGTTGACTGTCAGAAATGAGCTTTCCTTCAGCTGCTATTCACTTAACATCCATTTCATTTGCTTTACTGTTATCATGATCATCATTATCATTTATTGTTTATTTATTATTTTTGTGCTTCATAGTCACTCGTCACATAGTCACCTCATAGTCACACTTCACTGTCCTTTATTGCTAGATGCAAATCTTTAAAGAGCTATTTGGGAACATAACTCGGTGGCAGTGTCCTTTTTAACATCTTTTGTATTTGGTTTAGAGTTGATGTAATTTTAGCTTTAAAATTCTCCTTATTTTGGTCGAATAGCATCTGCCTATCTGCTTATTGGTGTCCTTCAACTTACATAGTTGTTTTACCACGCTGCTGTATAGCAGCATTTTCCCCCCACATTTCCTCATGTGGCTATTTCTGGTTTGCTTCATTCGGCTTCACTCAGCATCACCTTGTGCTGGGCATCCTCAGCATCACTTTGGCTGTGCCTCATGAAGTAAATGCTCTGCTCTATTCTTCCCCCTTTGCTCACATTTTGGTTCACTGCATTTCAGCTATACTACTGCATATATGTTGTGTGTTTTGGTGACCAAAGGTAGCCTTCTGGTTTGGGGTGTATAGCATCACACATTTGCTCTATGCTGGGTATTACCTCCTATCTTGGGATTTTTGTGTCATAGTCTATGCTATTCCATCTTTTTCATATTGATGTAGGCGATTCCCATCAGTACAGCAAAGTTAAGATTTGTATTAAGGTAGACATAGCTGAATGTTTTCCACATTTGCACTTCTCATGTATGTATATATGTACGTACACACACACACACACACACACACACACACACACACACACACACACACACACACACACACACACACACTGGATGATTGTCTCACAAAGGTAACAGCTTCCTCTTCCCAAAATCGGAAGAAATCTAATTAGCTCACAAATACAGACCAATAACCTGTATACTGACAACATACAAACTTCTGATTGGAATCATCACAAAAATGATGCAACACCACCTAACACAACAAGGAGGCCTAGAGGCAGAAAATAAGGGATGCAAGAGAGGATGCTACGGAACAGACTACATACTACTAAACAAGACCATACTCAAAAACTGTAAAATGAGAAGAGCCAATTTGTCCAAAGCTTGGATAGACTACAAAAATGCTTTTGATAGTTGTCCACTTTCATGGATGATAGAATGCATACAATTATTGTACAAAGATAAACCCCCAAATAATCAAACTGTTTGAAAAAGCAATGGAGCTCTTGAACACCACATTGATATTACATCACTCAAAAGAAAAGTCACAGCCTTTCACCCCTCCTGTTTTGCCTGGCCCTGGGCCCACTGAGCAACCTCATCAATGGGCAAGGACACGGATACACCCTAACATGCAATAACAATTGTCCAAAGTTGCACGAAAGGTGACGCATCTACTGCACATGGATGATTTAAAACTCTTCACACCAAATGACAATAAACTGGCCTAACAACTTAAAATTAGTCGAATGGTACTTTGATGGCATTCAAATGAACTTTGGCTGAGATTAATGTCAAGTGCACATTCATACAAGGTGCACCAAAAAAAGGATAACATAAAAATCGACCTTGGTACGACCAAACAAGAACTAGAAAAGGAAGTATCATACAAATACCTCGGAGTACATGAGGGCCACCGAATGTCACAACCAAATTGGCAAAACTATTGCCAAAGAATACCGACATAGAATGAGGCTGATCTTGAAAGCATACCTTTCTTCAAAGAACAAAATCAAAGCCATAAACCAACTCTCAGTATCAGTATTCCAATACTGCTGCAGAATAATAAACTGGCCACAAGCAGAAATAAAAAACTAGATACCAAAACAAGGAAACCCCTCACTGGCCACAAAATGGTCCACATAAATCTCGAGAATATACCTGCCAAGACGAGAAGGAGACAGCAGCCTGATGAAGCTCAACTAAGTGCACAAAGTGACAACTGTAGGATTGGCTGTGGACGTGAAAAGTTCAACAGACTACCAAATCCAATGTGCATGGAAACACGAACACAGCAAGCCAGAAAAGGTATCCCTCACCCACCTAGCAAAAAAATTCCAAAGGCAGGTGCACATAGAAGATGTTACACATGAAACTGAAACAACAGCCCCAATTAGAATGGCACTTGGTGGAGAGCATACCTCCACCAGGCTGAACAGTTTATGTTTTGTATCCCACTGATAGGCCGGATTTCTGGATCCGGACCTGAACCAAAATTTAATCGCTTGTTCTTGCCGCCTAACCAATTCATCCACTGAGTTTTGTCATAATTCGTCCACAGCATTTTGAAATATCATGCTATATATATTGTTTTGGCACTATCGCTCAATGGTTACGAATCACTTAAAAAAACTAAAAAATATATTGTATCCAGATCCGTATTCAGATCTTCACCAAAATTGAATAAATTCATCCTTGTCACACACCCAACCTGTCCACCAAGTTTCGTCCGAATCCGTCCACAACTATTTGAGATATCCCGTTCACAAATAAACAAACGGGTGAGACCAAACTCCACCCACCTTCGGAGGCATAGGTAGCAATTGCAGAAAAGACAAAATAAAAATATAAAGCAAAATATGAATAGATATACACCGGCAATTGGCAAAACGATAAAAGCGTAGGAGGTATTTAAAAAAAAAGACTTGGACAGACTAGACATAGACAAAGAAGGCACATTGGAGTGGCTAAGAAGAAGTTAGTTCAACTGAGATGGAGAACGATTCATAATAAATGCCAAAGACAAAGGACACTACACCAATGGCTTTAATAAAGTGGCAGGATTGAATCAATCAGCCAAATGTAGACTTTGCAAGGTAGAAACAAAGTACGAGCCAGTTCCTATTGGGATGTAAAAAAAACTCATGACAGAACAGCTGTGCATGCAAAGGCACCACGAAATATGTAGAGTAATCCATTGACACATCTGTAAACACTTAAATATCCCAGTTCCAGGAAACGCATGGAAACATGAACCAAAAGCGATCATTGAAAACAATGAAGTAACGCTCACGTACGACATTCGGATCCCATCGAGTGTGAACATAGAAAACAAAGCATTGTGACCGGATATAGTACTTGGGTACAAAAAAAAAAGAAAAAAGATGGCATTGCTAATTGAGGTTTCAGAACCCAGCGATTTGTACCTAAGCAATGCAGAAATCAAGAAAATTAGCAAATACCAGGATCTCAAAAATGAAGTCAAAAGATCTTGAATGCTGAAGAGTGCCGAAATTATACCAGTGATAATTGGAGCAACGGGAATGATAAAAAGTACTTAATTGATATCTTAAAAACCATACCTGGGAATATTACTACAGACAAACTACAGTAGAAAGCTGCCTGGAGCTCGGTGATGACTGACTATTGTCAAAGCTTTGTTCCGTGGGCTCTTTTCTGAAGAAGCAAACTTCACAGCTTGGTCTATGAATCATGATCCATTACTGAAACAGAGGTGGATACTTTGAGACCTGGGAGTAGGACTGCACAATATCTCAATATTATTGACTCTAAGATGTTTTTAAAATATCGTAAACGCGATACTGCATTTTTCAACCTGTCGCTATATCGACACATTCGATAATGGAAAACGTGGAATGCATTATTGTAAACTGAAGATTTTGAGACCTATTTTCATTGATTTAGTAAGGATATCGACATGAAAGGACTCGTTTTATCATAACACAATAGTCCCAGTAAAAAACAAAATAAAAAACTATATACGCAACACCATTCTCTCTCGCCTAGCTTTCATGTGAATGGTTAGAAAACTTATTCCCATCTCAGTTGTCAGTTCTTCCTCATCATCAGGGTCTTCCATTGAGGATCATGAGCCTGTGCCGAAGAAAGATAGGGACTATTTGCACTGGTAGTCTGCCTAATAAAAAAAGTCTGTCTGTCTATCCGTCATGGTATCTTCTAAACGAGTGTGTAGAAATTCACCAAGCTTGGTAGTTATGATCACCACAAGGAAAGAAGGTGCAAGAGCAGTATCGTTTTCTGGGGCCCTGGGGCTGGGTCAAAAGGGTGTCGTACCAGCGGGTGTCATACAGATGGCGAGGATGGAAGAGCGCTGGTACAGTTCGCCAGACGTCTTGGTTTTATCTCCAGGCTGGGCGTGTAATTTTCTCACATATGCATATTAATTAATACAATACAACAACAACAACATGCATTTTAAGGCCATTTTCCCTGCAAGAGCAGGGGTTAGCCTTGCGGTCCCCATGACAATCTTCTCCATTTTGCCCTATTTTCTGCATCTCCCCTTGTTAACCCCCTTGTCCGCATTTCTTCTTCCACCTTTAGCCAAGTCTTTCTCGGTCTTCCCCGTCCTCTACTTCCTTCTACATTCATTTCCATCACTCTTCTCAACCAGTCACTTTCATCCTTCCTCAACACATGACCAAACCATCTCAAACTGTTTCTCTTCACAGCATCCATCACTGGCTCTATTTCCATCATCTTTCACAATTCATCATTTGTCTTCCTCTCTGTCAACGATACTCCACACATCCACCGAACCATTCGCATTTCCACCCTTTCCAGCCTTCGTTGCTGCTCTACGTTCATTACCCATGTCTCGCTCCCATAAATCATAACACTTCTCACACATGCAGCATACACCTTTCCCTTCAGCTTCAACGACACTCCCCTCCTCATCAGCATGCCACTCAGTTCCCGAAACTTCTTCCGTGCACATCTCACTCTAGCAACCGTTGCCGAGTCTGATCCACCTTCTCCATTAAGCATGTCTCCGAGGTAGCAAAATGTTTTCACACCTTCCAGCTTCACGCCGTCTCCAAGATCCAACTCAACATTTCCTCCATCTGCAGCTCCCTCTGTGCACACCTTACACTTGAATGTAGCTGCCACACTGGTTAATGCCCCTCTCAGACCACTACATTTTTGATGAACCCATTCAGCGCACATTGTACATTGAATGGAGTTCACTCCGACACCCTTCCTGCACACAGCACATGGCCACTTCCCAGTTCTTTCCACCTCACCACATGCTTTACCACTTGCCATCACCTTCGTCTTTCCGATATTCACCTTCAGACCTTTTGTCTCCATACATTCCTTGCACTTGTTCATCTTTTTCTTCAGTCCATCCATACTTTCCGCAATCAACACCAGATCATCTGCATACAACAACTCCCACGGTAAACCCTCCTTTATGTTCTGAACCAGCACCTTCATCACAGCTACAAATAGTAGTGGACTTAGTACCGACCCCTGATGCACTCCCACCTTCACCTCAAACTCACCACTGTTCCCGTCCTTCGTCCTTACAGCTGTGTGCGCTCCTTTGTACATTGTCATCACGACTCTGATCAACCATTCCTCCACTCCTAACTTCCTCAATGCCCTACTTCACGTGGAACCCTATCAAATGCTTTCTCCAGATCAACAAACCCAAGAAACAACTTCTTCCTCTTCTCCATGTACTTCTCCTGCAACTGCCTTACAATAAAAAGCGCATCTGTCGTTCCTCTTCCTGGCATAAATCCAAACTGCATTTCGTCGATCTTCACTTTCTTCCTTATCCTCCTCTCCAACACCCTTTCCAATACCTTCATTCCATGCTCCAATAACTTTATCGCTCGATACGAGCCGCAGTCCAGAGGGTCACCTTTCCTCTTGTATGGAGGGACGAGGGTACTCAGTTGCCAAGCCACTGGAATGCGGCCTTCTTTCACCACCAGATTACAGATCTCTGTCATTCTCTTCACACCCCAACTTCCTGCTGCCTTCAACATATCTCCCACCACTCCCGTCGGCACTCCTGCTTTTCTTCTCTTCATTGCTCTTATCGCTTCCTCAACTTCCTTCCCCGTTATCTTCTCTGCCGGTCCTAAAACTGGGTTACTCTCTATGTTGTCATCCCATTCATTCTCTGCATTCAACAGCATTTCTATATATCTCTTCCATTAATTCCATCTGGGTCCACAACGATTTGTCCCACTTCATCCTTCAAGTAACTCACACCCATCACATCACACCTCTTTCGCTATCTGCTTTGCAATCCTGAATACTGCTCTCTGACCCTCTTCCGAATCCAAGCGTTTTCCGAACATTTTCTTACATCCCTTGTGCGCCTTTGCTACCTCTTTCTTTGCAGCCTTCTTGGCTGCCTTATAACTTTCATGCTCTGCTTTTTCTGCCCCCGTACCCTTCGCCTTCTGCCACTCCTTGAACTTCTTCCTCTTCTCGTCGATCCTCTTTCCAACTGCATCATCCCAACACCATGTTTCCGAGTGCCTCGGTGGTCCTTTTGTCTATCCACATACCTCACCAACGGCTCCCAACAGACTATCTTTCATTGACATCCATCACTTTCAAGCTCAACCACATCATCCTCTACCCTACTCAGCCTCTCTTTTAATTCCTCCCTTACTGTCACATCTTTCAACCTCCACACCTTCATTCTCGGTTGGTACTTCACCCGCCGAGCTCTCCTCGCACCTTTCACCCTGATGTCGCAGACAACCAAGTGGTGCTGGGAAACAGCCTCCTCCCCCGGGATCATCTTTGTGTCCTGGAGGTGCCCCCTATCTCGCCTATGCACCAGCAGGTAGTCAATGGTTGTCGTCGACCCACCTGTCGTGTATGTAACAAGCTTATTATCCTCTTTCTGGAACTGAGTATTGCAAATCAACAAATCAGCTCCACAGCAAACTCCAAAATCCTTTCACCTTCTCCATTTCTCACACCATATCCGTAACCCCCATGAACTCTCTCAAAACCATCCATACTCCTTCCCACATGTCCATTTTGGTCTCCTCCTACCACAACAACTTCCTCATCTTTCACGTTTTCCATCAGCTTCTCTATCGCACACCAGAACTTGTCCTTCTCTTCATCGCTCCGACCAACTTGCAGAGCATATCCTGAGATGACGTTCACCAAGAGCTTTCCAATCATCATTTTCACCATCATCAACCTATCGCTCACTCTCGTCACACTCACCACACTGTCTACAAACTCCTCAGAAAACAGGACACCAATGCCATGCACACCCTCCGGGCGCCCTTGCCACACAAACTTGTATTTCTGTCCCTGCCTACCCTTCACCATTCTCACACCACTTCCCTTCCATCTCGTCTCTTACCCACAACATATGTCCACTCGTCTTCTGACCAATACTTCCACCACTTCTCCTGATCTCCCTGTCATTGTCCCTACATTCCATGTCCCAAACCTCAGAAACCGATCTCCACGTCGGGCATCAGACGTTTCGTCGTCATAAATGGAGTGATTTCCACCCTTGCTTCGATCGGGTTCCCTACCTTGAGTTCTGATGAGAGGGATTGGGGTCCCCCACGGGGTACTTCGGGCTGTACCCTGCCCATATGTAGTTGTAATTGTCATGGTTCTCTTTTTTGGGGAAATGTTTTTCTGGCTGGATGCCCTTCCTGACGCCAACCCTTTTAGTCGCCTCTTACGACACGCAGGGATACGGTGTACCTATTCTAAACCGGGGTACACACCAGTTTGTATAATAATACAAACAATATAATAATATAATACAATCCTGTTCATTTATACAATTGTACTACTACGCCCTCTGCAGTGTCTGAATGATAACGGACATGGATTTGTCCCCGCATGGGGGGGGGAAGATCCTTCTTGTGGACAGGCTGTCGCTGTTCCTATGGTTGGCAGCGAATTGTGGCAAAGACTGGTCACTGTGTGCATGTGACAATAATATCCCGAAGACTCCACAAGTCTGGCCTATATGTTAGGGTGGCAAGAAGGAAGCCATTACTAAAAAAAGTCCACCTTGAGTCCCATTTGAGGTATGCAAAAATCCACTCCGGAGATTCTGAAGCCATGTGGCAAAAGGTTTTGTGGTCTGACGAAACCTTTTGGCCGAAATGCAAAACGTAATGTTTGGTGTAAACGCAACAAAGCACATCACCCAAAGAACACCATCCCTACTCTGAAGCATGGTAGTGGCAGCATATTATGGGGATGTTTGTCATCAGCAGGGACTGGTGCACTTGTCAGGATCGAAGGGAAAATGGATTGAGCAAGATACAGAAACATCCTAGAGGAAAACCTGCTGCCCTCTGCAAGAAAGCTGAAATTGGGACAGAAGTTCACCTTTCAGCATGACGATGACCTTTTTGGCACACTTCCAAAGCTACACTGGAATGGCTAAGGAACAAAAAGCTAAATGTCCTTGAGTGGCCCAGTCAGAGCCCGACCTAAATCCAATCGAAAACTGCGGCATGATTTGACGATTGCTGTCCATCAACGCTCCCCACACAATTTGACTGAGCTTGAACAGTTTTGTACAGAATAATGGGCAGATATTTCCCAAGCAAGGAGTGCAAAGTTGGTAGAGACGTATCCCAACAGTCTCACATCTGTAATTGCTGTCAAAGGTGCTTCCACCAAGTATTAGCTCAGGGGGGTGGACACTTATCCAACCAAGATATTCTACTTTTGTATTTTTAATTCATTTTCTGAAATTTGTAGAATTTGTTTTTCACTTGGAAGTTGTGGGTTGCGATGTATAAATAAAGGTGGAAAAAGTCTGATTTAATGCAATTTAATTCCAGTCTACAAAGGAATAAAAGATGAAAAATTTGAAAGAGGGTGGAGAGTTTCTATAGGTGCTGTACGAGCCTCGACTTGGTATACACAACTGGAGCTCTGGAGATGAGCTTAGTATACCAAAATAAAATTTTAAAAACTTGGGCTTACAGACTGGACTTTCAAAGACCTTCACAGTGAGTAACAATAATACAATAGACTTGATACAACACTATATAAATCACTCAAAAGCGAGAAGATTGTAAGTTCCAAAGAATGAAAAAAAATAAATCACGTGTGTCATTCGGTTGATGCAGTTGGAATTATTACCTCCGCCACCAAAGGTGTATGGAGGTTATGTTTTCACCCCTGTCTGTCCGTTTGTGAACAAAATATCTCAAAAAGTTGTGGACGGATTCGGATGATATTTGGCAGAGAGGTCGCGTATGTGACAAGGACGAAATGATTAGATTTAGGTGAGGATTCGGATTCGGCTACTATAATGTTTTAAGTGATTCCTCACCATTGAGAGATAGGGCCAAAAACGATACATAGCAGGATATCTCAAAATGTTGTGGATGGATTTGGAAGAAATGTTTTGGACAGGTTGTGCATGTGACAAGGAAGAATCGATTAAATTTCGGTGAAGATTTCGGTGAACCATGTTAGACTTTTTGTGTTGTAACATGTAAGCATTGTGCTGCATAACATAACTTTTTAGTCACCTTGTATAGTATATATTCTGGAGCATACCGAATATACCATGAAAATTAATGCTTCATATGCAGTCACAGTAATGGGATGCACTTCATACACCCAATGGTAGAAGCAAAGTTTAAAATGCATACTTCATAAGATTGCACGGCTGTGTCCGTGGGAACTGATAATTTATGGGTTGGTTTAGCTTTAGAGTGTGCACTTGTCCATGCAGTAAGGGGCTGTCTACCATTAACAAACACATGGCATTTTCGATGCCTCCCTTCTCCTTCCTTTTTTTTTTATTCATTGCTAAAGCAGCAGCTTGAATTCCCCCCTCCCACTCCACCTCTCCCACTACAACCCCCCCCCCCCAACCTCTCCCACCACAACCCCCTCCACCCACAACCACACCACCAACCATCCACCAGCCACAGGACTCAATTAAGCTTTGGGACGCAGTTCGTCTTTCAATCCGTGCATTCATTCTTCAAAATGAGGCAATTACCTTTTAGGGGGTATATACATCCCTGGTGTTGGGCTAGCGGCAAGGGTGCCGGCTAAGGATCCAAGGATCCTGGGTTCGAATCCCGGTCGATCGCTGAATTAACGCCAGGGGGGTTGACTCAGCCTGTCATCCTTCCGAGGTCGGCTAATTGAGTACCAGTTCACTGGTAATTCCCTGTTTGTCGTTAAAGGCGGCAAAAAGGGTTGGCGTCAGGAAGGGCATCCGGCCGCAAAACATTGCTTCAAATAGGGGACCGAAAAACAACAACAACCACGGTTCCCGAAAAAGGCCAACCCCCGCTTTGCGGGGAAAAATGGCCTCTCAAGGTGGTTTTATATACAGCACTTGTTGTGTATAAACAACGTACATCAACAAGTTTTTTTTAAATTTTATTTGGTAACATGCCTTTTGGAAGTGTTTTTTTTTTTTTTAAGGTAAGTTTTGGAAGTAAGGTAAGTTTTTGGAAGTAAATATTAAATACAAAGGATTACCCTTCCCCCTCCCCTCCATCCCTCAAGCTCCACTTAAAAAATATAAATGATCGTACCCATACTTGGATTCATTTGATTTGTAGTTTACATATGCAATTAGTACAGTGATGACATCTTTCTCATGTGCACTACCAATGTCTGCTTCTGCTTTTTATAAACCTGCAACTTTTTAGAATTACGCTCACTGCTGTTATTATTACTTTGTGTTTTTTTTTTTTTTTTTTTTTTTTTTTTTTTTTTTTTTGTATACAAGATCGCGGCTCGTGAAAGAGCTAACATTAATCACACAACAAGACAAACTGACACACAAAACCGACACACAAAACACAAAAAACAAGGGGAGCGGCAGACAAGATGGGGAGAGAGGGGGAAGGACACAAAAGAGAGGGGGAAGAGGGGGAAGGACACAAACACAACATTTGAGAGCAGGGACATCGGGAGGACTTGGGAGGAGGTGGGAGAGGAATAAAACATATGAACACTGCAAGGACTCTGGGGTGAATTACCGGGGGTAGAAAAGATCAAGGTTTTCGATGGGGGAAGATAAGAGATGGTGGTGAACAGCTGTTTTAAAGACCTGGAGGGAGGAGTGGGATTGAAGGGAGTGGGGGAGTTTGTTCCAGAGGCGGGAGAAAAGGGGCATGAAAGAGTGAAGGTGAGCAGAGAGCCTAGACTTTGGCAGTTTAACCATAAGAGGGTTGCAGGCAGATCTTGTGCGACCTGAAGGAATATTGGGGGGACAGAGCACAGAGAGAGCTGGGGGAGCAAGGCCGGAGAGGAGTCGGTAGAAGACAGAAAGACCACCAACCTGCCTGCGGTGAGTGAGTGAAAGGCCCTCGGTGTTGACTACATCGCAGGAGATTCCAATGATTCTGAAAGCTTTGGCCTCAACAGCGTGAAGCCGAGCAAGGTGTGAGGCAGGAGCACCAGCCCAGAGGGGGGAACAGTATTCCATTGAGCTGCGGATGAAAGCCTTGTATGTGGTGAGGAGCTCAGGTGTGCCAAGGAAGGACTTCGCACGACGGAGGATGCCCAGTCGGCGACTGGCTTTGGAGGCCAGCTTGGAAATGTGGTTTTCCCAAGAAAGATCATGGCAGATAGTGAGACCCAAAAGCTTGAGCGACAGAACTTCTTGGAGAGGATTGTTGAGAAAGTAGATGGGAGGGTTGTCCAGTCGGTCCTTTCGGAGAGACATTGTAAGAGTGTGAGATTTGTCAGGATTGAAAGACATGTTCCACTTGTTTGACCAGTCTGTGATTTTGTCCAGGTCTGCAGAGAGTGAGGAGGCTGCAGACTGCCGATCTGAGGGATGAGGAATGGAGCGACAGAGAGTAGAGTCATCACCAAAGAGATAGAGAGGATTTTCAAGAGAGTCAGAGAGATCATTGATGAAGACCAGAAAAAGCACAGGGCCCAGAACACTACCTTGGGGAACTCCAGCCTGAACAGGAAGAGGAGATGAGAGAAACCCATTCAGGGCCACACGTTGACTACGACCAGAGAGGAAGTCCGCCAGCCATGCGTGGAGATTTCCATGGATACCAAAGGAGGAGAGTTTGGTGAGCAGAGCAGGGTGCCAGACCGTATCGAAGGCACGTGAAATGTCAAGGGAGACAGCTCTAATTTCCTGTTTGGCGTTGAGGACCTCCATCCATTGTTGAGAAAGCAGAAGCAGCATGTCCAGAGTAGAGTGACCAGGTCTGAAACCAAATTGATGATCAGAGATCAAGCCATTGGAGAAGAGGAAAGATTTAATATCTGAAGCAATGATGGATTCCATGACTTTGCTGATAATTGGGAGAAGGCTGATTGGTCTGTAGTTGCTGGGATCTGTTTTTGCACCTTTTTTGTGCAAAGCGGTGATGTTGGCTGATTTCCAAGCAGATGGCAGATGACCTTGAGCAAAAGAGAGGGTGAAGAGAACAGAAAGAGGGAGTGAAAGAGCAGAAGAACATGATTTTAGGACCCGTGGGCTGATGCCGTCAGGACCAGTTGCAGAATCAGAGTCGAGGGTTGACAGAAACTTTTCCACCTTGTCAGGAGGAAAGGACACAGAGTCCAGGAGCAGCTGGGTACGACTGGGTACGGTGGGTACAGAGAGGGATGGGTTTGGGACACAAGATTTAGAGGCAAACACAGAGTTGAGGCATTCAGCTTTTTCACGTGCGGAGTCAGCCGTTAAGCCGTTTGAGGTGAGGGAGGGGATGGAGGGGGAACAAACACCAGAAACAGATTTGACCAGACGCCACCAGGATTTGGAAGAGGGAGACAGATAAGAGAGTTCGGTCTTGAGAATGGTGAGATATTGTTTCCTGGCTCTCCTGAGGGTGGACACACACTTGTTTCGGGCTTTGTGAAAGGAAATGAGATTTCCTTCCGTTGGATTTGCTTTCCAGGAGACGAAAGCAAGTTGTTTCAGGGCAACAGCCTCACCACAAGATTCCGTGTACCATGGACGGGAGGAAGGGTATGACAACTGAAGACGAGATGGTATAAATCTGTGCATGAGAGAGAGCAATTTACTTTGAAAGAATTCCCAGGATGAGTTGATGTCAGAGGCGGTAGAGATGGGAGACCAGTCCAGATGATTGATGGCTGCTTGAAGACCGTGCCAGTTGGCCTGAGTGAAATGCTAGACTCGTCGACGCTGAGGAGGCTCTCTGAGAATGGTCAGAGAGATGTCCACTTTGACAAGCACATGATCAGATGAGCCGATTGGAGCAGAAGAAGAGCAGCAGACATTTTCAGGGAAGTTAGTCATAACCAAATCCAGAAGAGAAGATGCTCCATTGACTGAGATCCGGGTCGGGAAATTGACAGATTGTGTCAGTCCCAGTGAGTCGCAGAAGTCCTTTGCTGAAGAGCCATGGCTGGTGAGAGAGGTACCCACACCCAGCCAACTGGCATGGTGACAATTGAAATCACCACATATGAGGAAGAGAGAGTTGGGATGGATAGATAGAAGTTGGTCCATATTTTCAGACAGTGAGATGTAGATGGAGTCATCGCTGTTTGGTGGACGGTACAACACACATATGAACAAAAGGTGGGAGCCAAGGGGAAGCCGTAGCCAAAGGTATTCCTGGGGGTGAGGTGGAGAGAGGGCAGTGGAGGGCGAGTGAAGAAGAGTTTTTTTATAAAGATAGGAACCCCACCTCCAGGACGAGGCTCAGGTCTATCATACCGGAGGAGGGAGTAACCTGGGAGAGATACCAAGGCATCAGAGACATCATGAAGGAGGAAAGTTTCTGTTAAGCAGATCACATCTGGTTTGTCAGAAGCAACCTGTATGGAGAGGTCAGTCAAGTTTGAGCGAAGGCCCCGGATGTTTGAGGTCCATACCGTTAATGAAGAGGAAGGGGGAGCATCGGGTCCAGAACAGGGGGGGGAGGGGTAGGGTAAGATGTGGAAGAGTAGGAAGAGGTAGGGAGAGCTGTTGAAGGTGTGTCAGAGATTTCAGAGATTTCAGAATAGCTTGGAGAAAGGGAAGAATGGGGCGGACAAAAGGTTTGATGGAGATTGGGTGAGGCACAGTGAGGTGTTATTTGAGGAGGGGGAAGAGCGAGGCAGAAGGTTTGGGGAGATGAAGGTGAAAGTTGGAAGGGGGAAGAAGCAGGGAGGATGCTTTGAGGAGGGGTGAGAGGGGAGTCTAGGAGGGGAGGAGCGAGGGAGAGTCTCGGAGGGGAGGGGTGTGGGGGGAGTTTAGGAGGGAGGGGAGGGAAGGGGCAAGGGGGGAGATTTGAAAGGGATGGGTGATGGGGAGGATTTGGAGGGGAGGGGTGAGATTGGATTTTGAAAAGTGTACGATTCATGGGAAACGAAATTTTTTTGCAAAATGAGTTTGAGACCTTCGAGTCAAAAATACGTTTGAGGACACTGGAGGAGGGGTGGAGTTCTGGATAGTTTAGGGAATGTAGAAAGGAGGAACTGTAAGAGATGGTATAATATATATTTTTTGGAATGAATAGATTTGGTGAGCAAGACGAAAGCATCCTTTTGTCGGAAAAGAAGAAAAGGGTGTTATAATATATGAGAGAAAATAGTTGTTCAGGGGAGTGATTATACATTTCTAACCGTGTGATCGCGAACGAAGAACGAACGAACAAAAAGAACAACAAATAAACGAATAAGACCTGGGAAGGAAATATTTTTTTGGGGGTTTTTTTTTTTTTTTTTTGTGAGTACAGATATTAAATAAGGAGGTACGGGGTGAACGACTGGTACGAAACAGAGAACGAAAATAATTTCGGCGCATTCGACGAATCGCTGAGAGAAAAACGAAACCACAAGGTCGGAGACGGTACGGTTGTCTAAGCCTACGAGTACTAGGCCGCAGAATACTCGATACCATTAACCGACGATTGTGTATACATGTACGAAAAATTAGCACCGAAAATTTTCCAAAAGATACGCAATAGGTACACACACCGAAAGATAGATACAGTCTCGACAAAAACACGATTGTGATAGATCACTTAGCTTCGAGAGCGTGAGCGCATGGAGCAGCTTCGAAAAGACGTGACCTCGCCGTGATCTCGCGAGATTTTGTATACACAAGTTGAGGCTCATGGAAGAGCTAGCACACTGAACAGCAGGACTTGACAGACAAACAGGACACAAACATGCATACATGGAGAAGGAAACTCCAAGGAGGAGAAAGTGGAAAATTAGGAGGGATTTGGATGGGATTAACGAGGGTAGAAAACATCATGGTTTTGGATTGAGGGTATTCTGTGATGGTGGTGAACAGCTGTCTTGAAGACCTGGAAGGAAGAATGAGATTGAAGAGGGTGTGGAAGTTAATTCCAGAGGTGTGGAAAAATAGGAACAAATGAGTGAAGGTCAGCAGTGATCCTGGATTTCAGTTGTTTCACCAGAAGTGGATTGATGGTGGAACGTGTGAGCCTTGCAGAAACATTGGTGGCGGGAGGGGAGGGTGGGTGAAGGGAAGGAGGACAATGCACGGAAAGAGCAAAGGGTGGAGACCACAAAGGAGGTGGTAGAAGACACAGAGACCACCGACCTGTCTTTGATGACGATGTGATAGGCCCATATATTTGGCTTCAGAACTGGACATTCCAATGATGTTGAAGGCCTTGGTTTCCACAGCACCAAGCTGAGTAAGATGTGAGGCAGGGGAGCAGCCCAGAGGGGAGAGCAGTACTCCAATTTGTGGATGGACACCTTGTACATGGATATAATTTCAGGTGTGCCAAGGACGGACTTTGTACAATGAAGGATGCCTAGTCGATGGCTTGCTTTGGATGCCAACATTGAAATGTGGTTTGCCCAAAGAAAGATCATAGCTGATCGTGCGACCCAGGAGTTTGAATCGCTGAACCTCCTCAAGAGCATTCTTAAGAAAGTGGATAGGTGGGGTACTGGGGTTGTTGGGATTGCCAGATGGTCCTTTCAGAGAGGGTAAGATGGTGAGATTTGTCAGGATTGAAAGACATATTCCAAGTGTTTGACCAGCTTGTGATTATGTCAAGCTCTGAAGAGAGGGAAGAGGCTGCAGCCTTCATGTCTGAAGGATTAGGGATGTCATGGTGGAGGGTGGAATCATCAGCAAATATATATTGAGGATTTTCCAGAGAGTCAGAGAGATATTTGATGAAGATCAGGAATAGGACTGGTCAGAGAACACTCCAGCCTTGACAGGGAGAGGGGATGAAAAGATTCCGTTAAGAGCCACACGTTGGCTACGTGAGTAGAGGAAGTCATTACCCAAGTGTGGAGTTAGCCTTGGATGCCATGGGCAGAGTTTGGAGAGAAAGGCAGGATGCCAGACTGGATCAAAGGCACGAGTTATGTCCAGAGAGATGCCCCTTATCTCATGTATGATATTGAAGGCCTCCATCTGTTGTTGGGTGAGTGAAAGCAGCATGGCCAAGGTGGAGTGACCTTGTCTGAAACCAAATTGGTGATCTGAGATGAGGTTGTTGGAGAAAAGGTAGAATTTCATATCAAATGTGATGATGGATTCAATGACCTTGCTGATTAATTGGAAGTAAACCGATAGGTCTATAGTTGAGGGAGTCAGTTTTTGCACATTTTATATGTAGTACAGTAATATTGGTATATTCCCAAACAGATAGAAAACGACCTAGTGCAATTGACAGGATGAAAAGGGCAGAGAGAGGATGTGCAAGACCAGCAGAGCATGTTTTTAGGATGCGTGCGCTGCTGCTGTCTGCTTTTAGGATACGTGGCTGCTGTAAATGAAAGTGCATTATGTACTTTGTTAAACTTTTTATTTGTATTATGTACCCTCCACCTCCAATATTCTTCAATATATATCCATATTATAAAAGGAGCCGTCTCTGTCTGTTTGTCGTGTTATAACTTGAGAACGGATTTCAATAAATCCAAGTATGTTGGATTCGGGTAACTCTGAATTCTCCTGATTGGCCATAGTTCAGTTATTTCTTAGTGAATGTAAGCGTAGTCCTGTCCTGTGTTAGTTTTGCGTTGAGCAGGCCCGTCAGTAGGGCGGTCTTTTGGCACTAGCATGCCACGTGGCAGGCCTGAACAAGTCGAGCGAGGCCGAAGGGAGGAGCTGCAGGAGGAGTGGCCGGTAAGCAACAAGCCGCCAATCAGGGCTCGAGGGGAGTGGCTAACCACGGCAACAGGAGGCGGAGCCTGGAACATTCTGGTAAGGTCGGGCGGAGCCATAAAACCCGGCTCCGAATCCCCCCACCTCAGAAGAGATGAGAAGAGAAGAGGTGAGAAGAGTTCAGTCAGAGTCATGTGCACGTGAGTCAGAGCCGGAGAGTATCGTGAGTTCAAGTGCTGAGTTACAGTTCCCTGCGAGACGAGTTCAGGTTCCCTGTGAGAGTGAGTGGAGTTGGGTTGAGCTTGAGAACGCGCCGCAGAACGAGTGCATTGAATTGCGGTGATCGAGATTGTACACGAACTTTCCCCGTGCCCTACGCTCTGCGCTGTATTAATCGCGCGCTAGAGAGGACGACCCGTGCCGGGCCACAGACGCGCAATTTCCTCCTGCCTGCCTTCTCCAGCATACGTGCCGTGAACATCAGAGAGCCACGCCGGGCGAGCTGCCCGGGAGCGAACGACGGCAAAGCGCGCTTGGCGCGCGAACTTCTTCTATTCTTCTCCCCGTGTGCGTGAGTGGGCCCTGTGTCTGGGGATAAGTTAAGATCGATTAAGGTTCTGCTCTGTGTCCCCTTTCCTTCATCCTGATCATTGTAAATAATAATAAATTGTGTTATTCCTTTGACTTGACCGTTCTCGTCCCTTCCATCCATTGGCTTCGCATGGTACGAATAGAACCGCTCGAATCGGGTTCCATAAAAGTAACAGCACGAGTCACGTGATACGCATACCGCTCGGGCGTACTCGATTAAGCGTGGCTTTTGCGAGGTTCGGTCCCCGCTTTCGTGGCAGCGTGGGTTAAAGGTACGTGCGAAGTTGTCCCGATACCTTTTTTCACGCTTGCTCCGGAAGTGGCGATTCGGCCTTGCGGACCCAAAGACCCAGGGGGAAAAACGGATTTAACCCCCCTTTGGAACGGGCTTCGGGAGATCCGCAACAAATTGGTAGTCAGGAGTGGGATTTGAACCCTGAAAAAAAAAAAAAAAAAATTTGGACAAATTAGCCGCAACAAATTGGTGTTTGGGTTTCACGCACTCAAAATTACGAGTGGACGAAATTTAGTTCTTTTAAAAGCCAAATTAAATTCGTACCATGGCTGGCCAAGGCGGTCAAATGCCGGTGGGGGTAGAAGAAGAGGAATTAATGGCCCAGGACCGACAGGGACAGTTGGTAGTGGAGGCAGTAGATGAGGGTGCGGCAGTTGGTAACGAAAATGGCGGTGCCTCGCATGTGGCGACGGAGGCCAAACCCGTTGTGCAAGTGGGTTTTAAAGACGTGCAATTATTTATGGCAGAAATGAGGGCATATATGGTCAAGTGGGATGAAGAAATGAAAGAAATGTGGGACAAACCAAGAAGGGAAATGGAAAAATGGAGGTGTGACATGAAAAAGATAAGGGAGGAATCCAGGTGCAACATGGACACAATGGGGGAGGAGATTGGGCGCAAGCCGAGCGCGGAGGCAGCAGTGGTACGCGACGAGGTGACGCGGTGTGGGGAACGCGCGGAGAGCGAATTAAAGCGGAGCACAGCCAAATTGACTGGGGCTATGGGAGTAGCGACACGGGGTGTAGAGGGGCCGACGATCGTCACATTGGGAAATAAAATTTCGGTGGCGCCGAGGAAGGTTGTGTTTGAAATTTTTTTTAGGGGCGCCAACGATCGTCGAGTAAGAAGAAACAATTGGGGCTGAAGAGACAGAAGAGCCAGAGAATAAATCACGGGAGAAGAAAGAGATGGAATGTGAACAAAGTCTGTGTTTGCACCGTGATGCCGGGCTTGCTAATGAAATAAAATTTTTGCAGGTGCCGGCGGAAAAGGAGGTCCCCGAAGTGAGTTGCGAAAATGGCGCGAATGTGTTTGGCGCGAACGGGTTCTCGGCGCGCTTGGGAAGAGGCGAGACCCGGGCGTTCGCAATGGGCCCATTGTGCGGTGTACGAGTGAGGGTGGCACGGAGTAGGAGAGGGCGTGCGTGGAGCGCGAGTGTGTTACGGAATGTGTACGAGAAGAGTGTGTGGAAAAAGAGTGTGTTACGGAGTGTGCAACGGGAGAGTGCGCACCTGGGGGTGTGGAAAAAGAGTGTGCGATGGCCGAGTGTGTTACAGCGTGTGAGGGAGAATGCACACCGGACTGTGTGCGGGAAGAGTGTGTAACGGAGTGTGTGGGTGGCGTGTGTGCGAGTGCGGAGTGGGTCGCAAGTGGTGAGGACGCGGTTCAAGCATCGACACCGACCGGGGTAGCCCCTAGCGGGACGGGTAGCAGACGTGAGCCCTCGGTGAGTTGTGTGCAGCAGAGCGCGAGGACCGGCGTGGACTCACAAGGACCGGCGTGCACGATTCTTACCCGCCCCCGCACTGTATGGTTGGTGCCGTGCTGTGGCGGCAAAGGCGATCGGCGAGGTTCAAGGGGAGGTCGGAGTTTTCGGAGCCGTGCACCCTATCGGGTGCGGTGCTCCGACCATGGCCGGCTGTGTCACCGTGCATGGGACCGCGAGGCCCTGCGCAGGGATGGACCCCAGCACCTTGCCCATCCATACCTCTCCCCTTGGATCGAAAATGCCGGACGGACACCCCATTCAGGTGACCAACCACCCGCATGGATCGCTCGGCCCTTCAAAGTCGATCTGTGACCACTTACATCCACTTGGAGAGGCTCAGAGTGTAGAGGACTGTGAAGAGTAGTGTCCCCCACGTGGGGGAATGGTAGTGTCACCATTCCTCACACGGGCGGGGCCCATGAGCATTAGATTAGGGGGATGGCAATGTTAGGCCCATGGAGGGGCCAGCATTGGTTGCCTCCATGGGGCACCGAAGCTAGCCGAGGGAGGGCTAGGATAATTGTTAGGGATCTAGAAGACTGTAGAGACAAAAGATTTACGTAGTGACACCTGACCTATAGAGGGGACGTAGTGAGTTTAGGTGGATGTTAAAGACAAGGGAGTGCATAGTGTAAAGGGACGATTGGGAAGCACAAGTTTGAGGGGAAGTAGTTAGACAGATGATGCTGTGTGTGTGAGGAGTTGTGAGTGAGAAAAAGTGGATGTGTGTTTGAGGAGTGTGAGCACAAAAGGTGTGCAAGATATTTGGTGCGTGGAAGTAATTGGTGTGGAATGAGTGGTGTGGAGTGCATGGTGTGAAGGATCGAATGGGGGAGAGTGGAACCCATTCACGAAAGCTCGGGGGGGGGGGGGGGGGTAGCGGAAAGCCAGGTAGAGGGCGTAGGTAAATTGTATGGATTTTTGACACCTGTGGTGCAGGTAGCAGCAAGTAGTGCTTTGTGGGGTGCATGAGTCAGTGACATGGCTGGGCGTGTGGCTTAATTGGTGCATATAGTTATTGGGGCACTCCGCCACTGGTAGTTTGTCGGCCAGGTGAGGCTGTAGGTAGGCTCTGGGAGCCGGATAGGGTAGTTGTTGTCGTAGTGAGTGGGGCCCGAGGATCCCAGGAGAGGACCCGGGTTGCCCGATGCCAAGGTGGGCACAGACTGGGGTTAGTGCCAGGAGGGCCTTCCCCGATTAGGTAGTCGCGAGGAGCAGGTAAGCTCGGGTGGCGGCTTCAGTGGCGGAGGTGCGCAGGTAGGTAGACCTGCTGGTAGGGCCACTCGACCCAGCCCCAAAATTGTGCGAGGGCACAGCGAGAAAATTTGTGGGAGTGAGACCCAAATTCAGAGGTGTGGGCAATGGGGATTCAGGTTTTTAGAACCACATAGTTTAAGGAGGCCGATTGGCAGGGTACGACCCCGGGTAGTGTAAATGAGTTAATGTTACTAGTGTAGTTAGGAAGAGAAATCCCTTCGCACCATCCACAGCCAATCACCGAGGAGGACGAGCTCCACACCGTGAGGCTCTGTAAGCCGTTTGATAGTAAGACGCATCACGACGTAAATGTGACATTGTGTTTGTTACATCCCTTCCTTCTTGGGAGGGATTTGGAGACGAATTTGGTATAGAGGGGGATATGGGAGACAAGACGTAGTGACGGATTGTAAATACAAGGGGGGCTAGGGTAGTGTAGCCAACGGTGGGGGGTACGGATGGCTAGGGACGAGCCTGCTCTGCTCGCTCTTCCGCGTCCCTCGCTTTTCTCTGTGCCATTGCGTCTTTTCCGCTTGCTTGTTGTGCCTTGTCTCTTCCTCCCGCCCCAGGACCATTTTGGAGGCCGAACTGTCAAGCATCATCGACCTGTGCGGCATCTCTTCCGCACCTTGCTGCCCTGTCTTGTTTCATCAGTGCAGCTGACCTGTGCAGCACCTTGCTGCCAATCCTTTTGCTGCACCTTTGTCACACCTGTGCAGATGACATGTGCAGCACTCTGCTGCCAAAACACCTCTTGCTGCACCTCGTCACTCATGGACCACAAACCTTGTGGCCTTGCACCTCTGCTGTGCAGCATCTTGCTGCAAAATCATCTTGCACCTCCAGACCACTTGTTTGAGTGGCATTGATGCCACGCAGTTGGACCACATGGGAGTTGGACCACATATATATATATATATATATATATATATATATATATATATATATATATATATATATATATATATATATATATATATATATATATATATATATATATATATATATATATATATATATTTATATATTTATATATTTATATATATATATATATATATATATATATATATATATATATATATATATATATTTATATATTTATATATATATATATATATATATATATATATTTATATATTTATATATATATATAATATATATATATATATATATATATATATATTTATATATTTATATATATATATATATATATATATATATATATATATATATATTTATATATTTATATATATATATATATATATATATATATATATATATATATATATATATATATATATATATATATATATATATATATATACATATATATACAGTGGAACCTTGACTTACGAGTTTAATTCGTTCCGTGACCGAGCTCGTAACTCAAATTGCTCGTATCTCAAATCAAATTTCCCCATTGAAATGCATTGAAATGCTATTAATCCGTTCCAGCCCGCCAAAAACCACACCAATTTTTTTTTAAATATACAGTATATATAAAAATATCTCGCGCTTTATATTTCACCTGTATGCAGCATACAAGTTGGCAGGATGGCCTGGACTGGAGGTACGCACACTTGACTCTAAAGTCTAAACTGTCCAGCCTGGGTTTGAATCCCGACCCAGCTATAACCTGTCATGGGTGAATCACAGGCAGGGTGATTCATCAATGTGTGTACCGCTAAACTGGGCGCCCCGTTTGCGTCCCATTAGTTGTTGGATGTTAAGGATCTCACCGTGTTTTCCACAAAGAGAAGGCGAGCTATCGCCGGCACTCTGAACAAGTTGTGGCCTGGCATGGCATGAACATGAAAACATGAACATGAACATGAAATGTTCGACATGAACATGAAATTTTCCAAAATAACCAAAATGCGAAAACAAAAATGCAGCGCTATACGACAGAGATACTGTACATGCACGGCAAGATAACCACGTGACCGGAACCCACCTGGCGGCGTAAACTCAAAATAACCGAAATGCGAAAACTAAAATGCAGCGCTATACGACAGAGATACTGTACGTGCACGGCAAGATAACCACGTGACCGGAACCCACCTGGCGGCGTAAACTCAAAATAACCGAAATGCGAAAACTAAAATGCAGCGCTATACGACAGAGATACTGTACTTGAACGGCAAGATAACCACGTGACCGGGTGGCGAAAGCTCGTAACTCGGATCTCGGCTCGCATCTCAAAGCAATAAACCGCTCCGAGCGACGGCTCGTATCTCGAAAAACTCGTAAGTTGGGGCACTCGTAAGTCAAGGTTCCACTGTATATATATATATATATATATATATATATATATATATATATATATATACACATACCCGGGTGGACCACATATATATTGGACCACAAGCTACGGATTCGTCACTTCCGTTGTTGTGGTTCTCATCCACTGTAAACATTTTTGGTTGCATGTACTACTATTGTTGTCGTTTAAGTGAAATAGAGATTACTCTTTTCAAAAGGTAAAAAAAGTTAATGTTTTAAAGAAACCGGAACCGGACGAAGACGAAGAGGAAAAGGAGGCGGAGCGAGTGAGTCGGACAAGAAGCCGAGCTGCTTCGAGGTCTTGAGCAAATGGCGAACGAGAGTCACAAGTGAACTTCGGGTTTCCCGGTAAAGGGATTCCTGCGACAGAGTTGTTATCGCTGTGACAGATCAACCTGCGTGTCAGGTTTTGCGGTTGAGAATCGTTGTTTGAGGGCAGTTGCGCCTCGAGAAGAGGCCCGTTAGCCGTTTTTGTCTCGCGCCTGATTTCGCATCACTCTGGGCTCTTTGCCTCGCTTCAACCATTTCACCGCATCCAGAAGTTAAGCTGGTGTGTGTGTGTAACGTGGATTTTGAGTGGAAATTTGTGGTTCGCCGTAAAGGGAGCCGTTGAACATCCCTATCCAAAGGGGTGATTTCCCAGTCGCCTTGAGGGCACCTTTACGCATCTTTGGCAGCGTGACTGTCACTGTCAACCGAACGGGATTCTGGTCTCGATTCGACATCGTTCTGACTATCACTGGAGCGTAGAGCAACTTTGGCTTGAAGCCGGGATAGAGACATTGGGATGTTCTTTTCGCTCACTTGGAGCACAGTGAGTTATATTGTACGAAACTGATGGTACCATCATAGGAATGATATATTTGTTGTACAATTGATTACGATTCTTTTTTGTACTGTTATTCTTGTGTGATCTTAATACAATAGTTGTTTGTTGGTAACAATTGGTGTGGTTTTACCATTGATCTTTGACATGCAGAATAACACATCTTTCTGCATGGACTCCTCTCGGGGCTCGGAGGTACATCGTGACTGGGGTTTGGGGAGAAGCACGTAACAGAAATTGGGGGCTCGTCCGGGATTAAATTCCCTAACACTCGTCCGGGATAGAATTCCCTAACATCCTCGTCCGGGATAGAATTCCCTAACATTCCCAAAATTCCCAAATTTGGAATTTTTCTAACATTCCCAAATAAATTCAAAAAAATGGAAATTTTTTGTGAAGGTTAACAGGTGTTAACTGATAGTCACCATGGTGTTTGACGCATAAAAGTTTGCGGCGTCCCCTAATGAGGCACAGTTCCAGGCGTTAAAAAGGCCGGAACTCATGATTTTGGCCAAATATTTTAACTTGGAGGTCCGAGTTAATATGAAGAAAGCAGAGATGCAGACATTGGTGGTAGAATCTCTGGTGGGACAAGGAACATGGAAAGAGGTAGCCTTGGATTGGTTACCCGAGGAAAAAGGAAATGTGGAGCTCCGGAAAATGGAGATGCAGCTGCAGAGCCAGGAAAGGTTAAAAGAGTTGGAATGGAAAGCGGAAAAGGAAAGAGCAGACCGAGAACGAGAACTCGAGAGAAGAGCCGAGGAAAGGAGAGTTGAAAAGGAAAGAACAGAACAGGAACGAGAACTCGAGGAGAGAAGAGCAGAGGAAAGGAGAGCTGAAGAAGAAAGAAGAGCAGAGGAAAGGAGAGCTGAAGAAGAAAGAGGAGCAGAGGAAAGGAGAGCCGAAAGGGAGTTAAAGGAACGGGACATAGAGTATCAGAAGGAACTTAAACTCAAGGAGCTGGAATTACTGAGGGAACGGAGAGAAGTAGTATCCATGCCGGCTCGTTCGACAACTAGTCAGAACTCTTGGGATGTTGGTAGGCATGTGAGGCTGGTTCCACCCTTCAATGAAAAGGATGTAGCCAAGTTCTTTTTACATTTTGAGAAGGTGGCTCAAATGCTAAAATGGCCTGTGGGGTCCTGGACTATGTTAGTGCAAAGTGTTTTGGTGGGTAAAGCTCAAGATATCTATTCAGCTTTACCGATTGACCAATGTGCAGATTATGACAAAGTAAAGAAAGCCATTCTCAAAGCCTATGAATTGGTCCCTGAAGCTTACCGGCAAAAATTCTGGAATGCAAGGAAGAGGGAGAGTGAGACCCATGTGGAGTTTGCCAGAATGAAGGAAACCATGTTTGATAGGTGATGTGACTCGAAGGAGATTGGGAAAGACTTCAACCTGTTATGACGATTGATCTTGGTGGAGGAATTCAAACAGTGTGTCCACGTGGACATTAAAGTACATCTGGATGAGAAGAAAGTACCAGAGTTGTATGAGGCAGCAACCGTGGCAGATGACTATGCCTTGACACACAGGATGGGGTTCCACAAACCTAACTTCTCGCCTAGAGTTAGCCAGGGGAGTTACGGAAAATCAGGTGCGGAGAACAAATTTTCATGGAGGCGGCCTAGAGAGGACTATGGGGACAAATCTGATACCGCGACTTTTAGGGATCAGAAGACTGCAGTTCCAAGACATACTTATCTTCCGGGAGGCCCGAGGCAGACCACGAGTTTTTCCTCCGGGCCTACTTGCGCTTTTTGCAAGAAACATGGGCATGGGCATGGGAAACATGGGCATGGGAAACATGGGCTCACCCCTCCTCCTCAAAGCATCCTCCCTGCTTCTTCCCCCTTCCAACTTTCACCTTCATCTCCCCAAACCTTCTGCCTCGCTCTTCCCCCTCCTCAAATAACACCTCACTGTGCCTCACCCAATCTCCATCAAACCTTTTGTCTGCCCCATTCTTCCCTTTCTCCAAGCTATTCTGAAATCTCTGAAATCTCTGACACACCTTCAACAGCTCTCCCTACCTCTTCCTCCTCTTCCACATCTTACCCTACCCCTCCCCCCCCTGTTCTGGACCCGATGCTCCCCCTTCCTCTTCATTAACGGTATGGACCTCAAACATCCGGGGCCTTCGCTCAAACTTGACTGACCTCTCCATACAGGTTGCTTCTGACAAACCAGATGTGATCTGCTCAACAGAAACTTTCCGTCTTCATGATGTCTCTGATGCCTTGGTATCTCTCCCAGGTTACTCCCTCCTCCGGTATGATAGACCTGAGCCTCGTCCTGGAGGTGGGGTTGCTATCTTTATAAAAAACTCTTCCTCACTCGCCCTCCACTGCCCTCTCTCCACCTCACCCCCAGGAATACCTTTGGCTACGGCTTCCCCTTCGCTCCCACCTTTTGTTCATATGTGTGTTGTACCGTCCACCAAACAGCGATGACTCCATCTACATCTCACTGTCTGATAATATGGACCAACTTCTATCTACCCATCCCAACTCTCTCTTCCTCATATGTGGTGATTTCAATTGTCACCATGCCAGTTGGCTGGGTGTGGGTACCTCTCTCACCAGCCATGGCTCTTCAGCAAAGGACTTCTGCGACTCACTGGGACTGACACAATCTGTCAATTTCCCGACCCGGATCTCAGTCAACGGAGCATCTTCTCTTCTGGATTTGGTTATTACAAACTTCCCTGAAAATGTCTGCTGCTCTTCTTCTGCTCCAATCGGCTCATCTGATCATGTGCTTGTCAAAGTGGACATCTCTCTGACCATTCTCAGAGAGCCTCCTCAGCGTCGACGAGTCTGGCATTTCACTTAGGCCAACTGGCACGGTCTTCAAGCAGCCATCAATCATCTGGACTGGTCTCCCATCTCTACCACCTCTGACATCAACTCATCCTGGGAATTCTTTCAAAGTAAATTGCTCTCTCTCATGCACAGATTTATACCATCTCGTCTTCAGTTGTCATACCCTTCCTCCTGTCCATGGTACACGGAATCTTGTGGTGAGGCTGTTGCCCTGAAACAACTTGCTTTCTTCTCCTGGAAAGCAAATCCAACGGAAGGAAATCTCATTTCCTTTCACAAAGCCCGAAACAAGTGTGTGTCCACCCTCAGGGGAGCCAGGAAACAATATCTCACCATTCTCAAGACCGAACTCTCTTATCTGTCTCCCTCTTCCAAATCCTGGTGGCGTCTGGTCAAATCTGTTTCTGGTGTTTGTTCCCCCTCCATCCCCTCCCTCACCTCAAACGGCTTAACGGCTGACTCCGCACGTGAAAAAGCTGAATGCCTCAACTCTGCGTTTGCCTCTAAATCTTGTGTCCCAAACCCATCCCTCTCTGTACCCACCGTACCCAGTCGTACCCAGCTGCTCCTGGACTCTGTGTCCTTTCCTCCTGACAAGGTGGAAAAGTTTCTGTCAACCCTCGACTCTGATTCTGCAACTGGTCCTGACGGCATCAGCCCACGGGTCCTAAAATCATGTTCTTCTGCTCTTTCACTCCCTCTTTCTGTTCTCTTCACCCTCTCTTTTGCTCAAGGTCATCTGCCATCTGCTTGGAAATCAGCCAACATCACCGGTTTGCACAAAAAAGGTGCAAAAACAGATCCCAGCAACTACAGACCAATCAGCCTTCTCCCAATTATCAGCAAAGTCATGGAATCCATCATTGCTTCAGATATTAAATCTTTCCTCTTCTCCAATGGCTTGATCTCTGATCATCAATTTGGTTTCAGACCTGGTCACTCTACTCTGGACATGCTGCTTCTGCTTTCTCAACAATGGATGGAGGTCCTCAACGCCAAACAGGAAATTAGAGCTGTCTCCCTTGACATTTCACGTGCCTTCGATACGGTCTGGCACCCTGCTCTGCTCACCAAACTCTCCTCCTTTGGTATCCATGGAAATCTCCACGCATGGCTGGCGGACTTCCTCTCTGGTCGTAGTCAACGTGTGGCCCTGAATGGGTTTCTCTCATCTCCTCTTCCTGTTCAGGCTGGAGTTCCCCAAGGTAGTGTTCTGGGCCCTGTGCTTTTTCTGGTCTTCATCAATGATCTCTCTGTCTCTCTTGAAAATCCTCTCTATCTCTTTGCTGACGACTCTACTCTCTGTCGCTCCATTCCTCATCCCTCAGATCGGCAGTCTGCAGCCTCCTCACTCTCTGCAGACCTGGACAAAATCGGACTGGTCAAACAAGTGGAGCATGTCTTTCAATCCTGACAAATCTCACACTCTTACAATGTCTCTCCGAAAGGACCGACTGGACAACCCTCCCATCTACTTTCTCAACAATCCTCTCCAAGAAGTTCTGTCGCTCAAGCTTTTGGGTCTCACTATCTGCCATGATCTTTCTTGGGAAAACCACATTTCCAAGCTGGCCTCCAAAGCCAGTCGCCGACTGGGCATCCTCCGTCGTGCAAAGTCCTTCCTTGGCACACCTGAGCTCCTCACCACATACAAGGCTTTCATCCGCAGCTCAATGGAATACTGTTCCCCCCTCTGGGCTGGTGCTCCTGCCTCACACCTTGCTCGGCTTCATGCTGTTGAGGCCAAAGCTTTCAGAATCATTGGAATCTCCTGCGATGTAGTCAACACCGAGGGCCTTTCACTCACTCACCGCAGGCAGGTTGGTGGTCTTTCTGTCTTCTACCGACTCCTCTCCGGCCTTGCTCCCCCAGCTCTCTCTGTGCTCTGTCCCCCCAATATTCCTTCAGGTCGCACAAGATCTGCCTGCAACCCTCTTATGGTTAAACTGCCAAAGTCTAGGCTCTCTGCTCACCTTCACTCTTTCATTCCCCTTTTCTCCCGCCTCTGGAACAAACTCCCCCACTCCCTTCAATCCCCCTCCTCCCTCCAGGTCTTTAAAACAGCTGTTCACCACCATCTCTTGTCTTCCCCCATCGAAAACCTTGATCTTTTCTACCCCCGGTAATTCACCCCAGAGTCCTTGCAGTGTTCATATGTTTTATTCCTCTCCCACCTCCCCCCAAGTCCTCCCGATGTCCCTGCTCTCAAATGTTGTGTTTGTGTCCTTCCCCCTCTTCCCCCTCTCTTTTGTGTCCTTCCCCCTCTCTCCCCATCTTGTCTGCCGCTCCCCTTGTTTTTTGTGTTTTGTGTGTCGGTTTGTCTTTTTGTGTGATTAATGTTAGCTCTTTCACGAGCCTCGATCTTGTATACAAAAAAAAAAAAAAAAAAAAAAATTTTGATGTCCCAATGTTACGCCCTGAAAAGGAAAAATCAGGAGCGGAGTCAAACTAGTGCAACTCCGAATGCATTGGCCAATGCGAGAAATTGTCCTTGGAGGACAGTGCCTTGTGAAGGTTCCCATGCCAAAGTTACGGCATCACAGAACGACCTTGTTCAAGAGGGTTACAAACCTTTTATTTCAGAGGGGTTTGTGTCACTGGATGGATACTTAACGAACCAGAGACCTGTTAGGGTATTGAGGGACACAGGAGCACATCAATCTTTGATGCTTGAGGGCATTTTGCCATTGTCAAAGAAGATGGCAACTGGTGTTAGTGTTCTTTTACAGGGGGTTGGTGGCTATGTTAAAGCTCCACTTCATGTCATCCATTTGAAGTCTGATTTGGTGTCAGGACCGGTCACCGTAGGTTTACAAGCCACTCTTCCTGTAAAGGGAATCTCTTTTGTTTTCGGGAATGATTTGGCCGGTGGTCGAGTTTCTGGTAATCCAATGTTTGTTGAAAAGCCTAGTATGGAAAATAACACCGCACAGTTAGAGCAGGAGATTCCGGGTATGTTTCCATCCTGTGCCGCGACTCGTGCTATGGGTAGGAAGCGCTCTGAAGAGAAGGAGAAGGTACTGACGTCACGCTTTGCACAGGCACTTCTTGTCGAGTACCCTGAAACTGAGTGTCAGCACACACAAGGCATGGATGGAGGCAATGTTGGCAAGCTCTTTGTAGGTAGACTGAACTTTGGCACAAGTGAAGATGTTCTGGACTCTATCTTTGGCAAATATGGACCACTCTTGGAAGTGCTGCTGACAGGGAGACCATAACAGGGAGACGCAAAGACAGGGAGCCGCAAAAGTCGAGAGGGTTTGGCTTTGTCACGTTTGAAAACACAAAGGACGCCAAAGATGCAGAAAAGGATTTGAATGGCAAGGATTTGGATGGTCGGACCATAACAGTAGAGAAGGCAGGCCATGGGCGTCGAGGGGGCTACAGAGGAGGAAAACGTGGAGGTAGTTTCAGGGGTGGCTATGGCTCCCGGGGTGGGAGTAGTAGTTTTGGTGGCGGCCGCAGTCGTGATTACTACGGAGGCTCCCAGCAGCAGCAGCGCAGTTTTGGCAACTATTGACGGGATGACCATTATGGTGGTAGCCGAGATGGGGACCACTACTCACCTGACTACAACACCCGACTCCACAACCGTGATTATGATTTTTATGATCAAGAGAAGAGTTGGAAGCACTGAGTGCTCAGGAGCAGCCGAGCCAAGATTCCTACACGGATTAACCCATGAACTCCACGTTCCTAAATGCGTCCATGCAGTGAATACTTCCAGGCCTCACCACCCAACCACCATGAAACCTGGCTCTCAGCTCGGCTTCCTTCAAAAAGTGCTATAGATTTGCTTTGCTTTGGATTCACTGATCACAACCCCTTAACCTTCATTCAAAAAAATGAAAAATAAAAATCAGAGGTTGATGAGATGGAGTTTGGCTTTGCAGGAGTTCAACTTGGAAATTGAGCATGTAAAGGGCAGGGACAATGTCGTTGCTGATGCTTTATCCAGAGTGAACTAACTTTGGAAATTCCTGTAGGTTGTTGGAAGTTTTGTTGCTTTATTTTGGGGAATATTAATTATTATTGTTCATGTGAATTGATCTTTTGGGGGTGAGTTTTACTTTTGTTTGTTAAAAGAGTTTTTGCTTGTAAAGAAAGTTTTTCACTATGTTCAAACTTTCTTTCTTGAGGGGGGGGGGGGGGGGGGGAAGTGTTACGGATTCGTCACTTCCGTTGTTGTGGTTCTCATCCACTGTAAACATTTTTGGTTGCATGTACTACTATTGTTGTCGTTTAAGTGAAATAGAGATTACTATTTTCAAAAGGTAAAAAAAGTTAATGTTTTAAAAGAAACCGGAACCCGACGAAGACGAAGAGGAAGAAGAGGAAAAGGAGGCGGAGCGAGTGAGTCGGACAAGAAGCCGAGCTGCTTCGAGGTCTTGATCAAGCGTTGGCGAACGAGGGTCACGAGTGAACTTCGGGTTTCCCGGGAAAGGGATTCCTGCGACAGAGTTGTTATCGCTGTGACAGATCAACCTGCGTGTCAGGTTTTGCGGTTGATTCCGAAGAGAATCGTTGTTTGAGGGCAGTTGCGCCTCGAGAAGAGGGCCGTTGGCCATTTTTGTCTCGCGCCTGATTTCGCATCACTCTGGGCTCTTTGCCTCGCTTCAACCATTTCACCGCATCCAGAAGTTAAGCTGGTGTGTGTGTGTGTGTAACGTGGATTTTGAGTGGAAATTTGCGGTTCGCTGTAAAGGGACCCGTTGAACGTCCATATCCAAAGGGGTGATTTCCCAGTCGCCTTGAGGGCACCTTTATGCCTCTTTGGCAGCGTGACTGTCACTGTCAACCGAACGGGATTCTGGTCTCGATTCGACATCGTTCTGACTATCACTGGAGCGTGGAGCAACTTTGGCTTGAAGCCGGGATAGAGACTTTGGGGATGTTCTTTTCGCTCACTTGGAGCACAGTGAGTTATATTGTACGAAACTGATGGTACCATCACAGGAATGATATATTTGTTGGTCAATTGATTACGATTGTTTTTTGTCCTGTTTTTCTTGTGTGATCTTGATACAATACTTGTTTGTTGGTAACAATTGGTGTGGTTTCACCATTGATCTTTGACATACAGAATAACACATCTTTCTGCCGTGACTCCTCTCGGGGCTCGGAGGTACACCGTGACCGGGGTTTGGGGAGGAGCATGTAGCAGAAATATATATATATATATATATATATATATATATATATATATATATATATATATATATTGTTGTGGATCTCGGGTTACGGTGCTCCCCTTTCCGAGGGGGGGGGGGGGGGTTTAATCCCCTCGTCTATTAAGCTGGCCGTCCGAGGCCTGGAGCCTTCCGGTCAGCGCTGAATAGGGTGGTAGGCCAATTGCTCCGATTACCTAATTACCAGCGCCTTCCGGTAAGCGAGGAAATGAGCCCCGCCCGAGCCGCGGCTGTAATGGACACGCCGAGCGAAGCGAGCCACGACTCAGGCCGTTAACAAAGACTAGACCCGATTATAGCGGTTCCTAATCGTGCCACAGGTATTCAATCAGGGAAAAGACTAAAGCGACCGGATGAGAGGAAAACCCAAAGAATAAGAAGGAACACAGAATTTATTATACAATAATGAAGAGGAAACGAAAGGGGCAAGAATATACAAAATGAGGAAATAAAAGGACATAGGGCAACCTTATACACTCTTATATTATCACTCCCAGGACAGAACAAACACACTTACACGAAAAGGTGGTGGTGATGGGAAGGAAGAGAAGGGTCCAGGCAGCTGGTAGGCGGTGAGGTCCGGCTCCGACCTCGCGCTCCGGTCCACGCTCCGGGTGTTCACTCGTACCGCGGCAACGAGCGCCCGGCAGCTTCGCGTGGCGTTTAACATGAGCGGACAATTATATCGCGGGGGGAAGACTGGGATGCGGTGTATGTAATAAATTGACCCTTAGCCTTCGGCCAGTTGTGCGCCTCCAATGGTCCATGACAACGGCAAGCAGGGACTCCTTCACCACTCTCGGGTCTTCCGCGTCTGCCGTCCTCTCCCGTATCACTCATCTCTCCTAAGTAGTCCCACACGGCCGCTTATATTGGCCGATCGCGTATTAAGCCGCTTGCCTTTTTGGATACGCCCATCGGTGAGCTGCCTCGGCCCTGATTGGTCGTAAGGGCTCACCGGTCCGCCCCTTGATGGTGCGTTGGTGGGATACGCCTCATTCCTGGCGCTCCTCCCTTCTTCTCCAACTCTGCCATGTGGCTTATGGCGGCTTGCGGGATAGAAAACCACTTGAACTGATGTTGAAAGGAACTTTGGGGCGTACTCTTATTTAATTAATACAACGCAGATTCAACTATTGGAAACAGATCCTTAACTAGAACACATACTAATGAAATAACTAAAGAAGATCCTATGGTGTTCTTCGTGTTGCAATATGACCTAACTAGGGTGCGACCTTTGACCTTTACACAAAAGTGGGAATATTTACAGGGGATTATTTATAAGGGATTATTACAATATTTACAAAGTGGAGGGTTCTAAAAACTGCAACACAGCACCCTCATTTCCTCCAGGGCCGTCCCGGCCCGAAAGAACTTGAACTCAGTGTGACACTCAGGTGTGGTAACCCTCTCCTATTAACTTCACCCTGAGTGCGACATTTTTAAAACAGCTAAGTATGTCCCGCCTGCTGCGTTGCATTCTATCTATCAGACTCACGCCCACAGAATAACCGAATTACGGAATTAATTTTCAAGCTAAACATTGACGGTGGGGAGCATTATTGTCCCCCGTCGCACCGCGGAGCGAAAGGGGGACTATGGTTTTCCCCTCCGTCTGTGTGTCTGTCCGTCCGTGCGTGCGTGTGGGCGTGCGTGCATAAGCGAAGGACTGCATTCGAATTTGGTGTGTGGGTGCAACCCACGTCAAAATCCAAGATGGCCACCACCATGTATGTCTGATGCCATGTATGTCTGAACCTTGTGAGCTGAATATCTTGAAAAATAAGCGAAGTACCAACTTCTAATCTGGTGTGTGGGTGTATCTCGGCATAAGGAAGAACCCTATTGAAAATTGGGTCGCCACGTCAAAATCCAAGATGGCCACCACCATATATATGTCTGAACCTTGTGAGCGAAATATCTTGAAAAATAACCGAAGTACCAACTTCTAATCTGGTGTGTGGGTGTATGTAGGCACAAGCAAGAACGCTGTTTAAAATTGGGTCGCCACGTCAAAATCCAAGATGGCCGCCACCATATATATGTCTGAACCTTGTGAGCGAAATATCTTGAAAAATAAGCGAAGTACCAACTTCTAATCTGGTGTTTGTGTGTATCTAGGCACAAGGAAAAACGCTATTGAAAATTGGGTCGCCACGTCAAAATCCAAGATGGCCGCCACCATATATATGTCAACCTTGTGAGCGAAATATCTTGAAAAATAAGCGAAGTACCAAATTGTAATCTGGTGTGTGGGTCTATCTAGGCATAAGGAAGAACCCTATTGAAAATTAGATCGCCACGTCAAAATCCAAGATGGCCACCTTGCGTCTTCCACTTTGTCAACTCGCATCACTTCACCGACGGGGGACCTTGGCGTAACGCTTGTTTACAAAGACACTACTTGGTATTTACACGCGAACCCAGGACCTGTCTTTTTGGGAAACAAAAAGAAGATGTTTTGAAAAGAGGAAAGGCATACACTGCACTGCACCGATACCACCAGCACCAATAAGCACCAATATGCAAAAAAAAAGCACCATCCGGTGCACAGTCATACATTTCAATAATAAAATCAGCAGATGACGTCTTCTCAGCTGGGCCGACGTTCTTGGCTGCTGGGCCGATGTTCCTGATGACTTCTTGTTTGCTGCCTAGTTGGTAATAAAAGGACACAAAACGCATCCACTTTTTAAATTATGGCCAGCAGGGGCCATCTAAGGGTGGTCCACCTGCATGGCTTATGTGCCACCTTTACCGTGGTCCGCAAGCAAGATCTCCCTGGCCACAATGGCCGGTCCCCAGCAGACGTGCCAGGCCCCAAAACGTGGGGTCCATGAGTGTGGTGCTCGGCCACAGACCTGTGGTCCATATGGTGCTAGGCTGCAAGACGTGCGGTCCATAAGTGGGGTACTGGTCAAGGCAGGCAGCAGCGAGGGTGCGGGCACACAACTGCGGACACCTGCGCACTTTCCCCTCGGCACACAAAGACCACGGTCCATGAGTGGGGAAGAAGGACAAAGCAGGGTTAGCGGGGTGCAAGGGCGCAAGAGTACATGTTAACACAAGGCAATGCAGAGTGAGGTGCGTTGGAGAGCGAGCGGAGAAAGCTCGTCCCTAGCGTACGCTCCCCCCCTGTCACCTAATCTACCCTTGCCCCTACCCCTGTATTTACACAATTTACAAATCCGTCGCTATTGTCTTGTCTTCCCCATATCTCCCCTAATACCAAATTCGTCGACAGTCCCTCTAAACCCAAATTTGCCACCAATCAATTCCTCATCAATCCCTCCTAAGGAGGAAGAGATGGAACATCAGCACAATGTGACCCCCACGTCATGATGCGTCTTACATACCAGATATTTGCACAAACCAGTGGTGTGGAGTCCTGTCACCTTGGTGAGTGGATGCAGATGGTGCGAAGAGACTTACAATCCTAACTACCTTCTAAATGACTTTAACACACTTTACACTACCCGGGGTCTTTCCCTGCCAAACGATTGGCCATTTTTACTCTGTGGTTCTAAGAACCGAACTCCCATTGAACATACTGTGGTGCTCACCAATTTGGGGTCTCACTCCCCCGATTCTACTCCCTGTGGCCTCGCACAATTTCAAGGCTGGGTTGTGTGGCGCTCCCAGCAGGTCCGCTCACCTGCACACCTCCGCCACTGTAGTCGTCTCCCGAGCTTACCTGCTCCTCACCCTAACCTACCTGGGGAAGGCCCTCTGGCTCCCTTACCCCACTACCGCCCTCTCTGGCGTCGGGCTACCCGGGTCCGTCCTCCGGATCCTCGGGCCTCATTGAACAACTACTAACTGGCTCCCAGAGCCTACCTGCGGCCTCACCTGGCCGACAGACTAACAGTGGTGGAGTGCCCATTCAATCACACTCACTAACAGGCCATATGCCCAGCCAATTTACTCCACTAATGCACCCAACACAACACTCCTGTGCAACTACTCGCACCACAGATGCCAATATCCAACCACAATTTCCCTACTCCCTCTACCTACTTTTAAACTACCCTCCCCGGGTACTCGTGAAGGGGTCCATCTTCCCCCATCCACTCTTCCGCACCATGCACTCCACTCCACATATTCCACACTACTCACTCCACACCATCCATTCCATACTCCATTCATTCCAGACCATCTATTCCATACTCCATGTATTCAATACCAGCTATTCCACACAACCATTCTCCATACACCTGTACTTCACTTGCACACCTTGCAAGCTAACACACCTGGTGGCACTTGCACCCTCCTTTCCTCCAGGCGCATTCACTCAATCCAAGCAACGACACACATCTTTTTTTTTTCTTTTTTTTCTTTTCTTTTTTTTTGTATACAAGATCGAGGCTCGTGAAAGAGCTAACATTAATCACACAAAAAGACAAACCGACACACAAAACACAAAAAACAAGGGGAGCGGTAGACAAGATGGGGAGAGAGGGGGAAGGACACAAAAGAGAGGGGGAAGGACACAAACACAACATTTGAGAGCAGGGACATCGGGAGGACTTGGGGGGAGGTGGGAGAGGATTAAAACATATGAACACTGCAAGGACTCTGGGGTGAATTACCGGGGGTAGAAAAGATCAAGGTTTTCGATGGGGGAAGATAAGAGATGGTGGTGAACAGCTGTTTTAAAGACCTGGAGGGAGGAGTGGGATTGAAGGGAGTGGGGGAGTTTGTTCCAGAGGCGGGAGAAAAGGGGAATGAAAGAGTGAAGGTGAGCAGAGAGCCTAGACTTTGGCAGTTTAACCAGAAGAGGGTTGCAGGCAGATCTTGTGCGACCTGAAGGAATATTTGGGGGACAGAGCACAGAGAGAGCTGGGGGAGCAAGGCCGGAGAGGAGTCGGTAGAAGACAGAAAGACCACCAACCTGCCTGCGGTGAGTGAGTGAAAGGCCCTCGGCGTTGACTACATCGCAGGAGATTCCAATGATTCTGAAAGCTTTGGCCTCAACAGCGTGAAGCCGAGCAAGGTGTGAGGCAGGAGCACCAGCCCAGAGGGGGGAACAGTATTCCATTGAGCTGCGGATGAAAGCCTTGTATGTGGTGAGGAGCTCAGGTGTGCCAAGGAAGGACTTCGCACGACGGAGGATGCCCAGTCGGCGACTGGCTTTGGAGGCCAGCTTGGAAATGTGGTTTTCCCAAGAAAGATCATGGCAGATAGTGAGACCCAAAAGCTTGAGCGACAGAACTTCTTGGAGAGGATTGTTGAGAAAGTAGATGGGAGGGTTGTCCAGTCGGTCCTTTCGGAGAGACATTGTAAGAGTGTGAGATTTGTCAGGATTGAAAGACATGTTCCACTTGTTTGACCAGTCTGTGATTTTGTCCAGGTCTGCAGAGAGTGAGGAGGCTGCAGACTGCCGATCTGAGGGATGAGGAATGGAGCGACAGAGAGTAGAGTCGTCAGCAAAGAGATAGAGAGGATTTTCAAGAGAGTCAGAGAGATCATTGATGAAGACCAGAAAAAGCACAGGGTCCAGAACACTATCTTGGGGAACTCCAGCCTGAACAGGAAGAGGAGATGAGAGAAACCCATTCAGGGCCACACGTTGACTACGACCAGAGAGGAAGTCCGCCAGCCATGCGTGGAGATTTCCATGGATACCAAAGGAGGAGAGTTTGGAGAGCAGAGCAGGGTGCCAGACCGTATCGAAGGCACGTGAAATGTCAAGGGAGACAGCTCTAATTTCCTGTTTGGCGTTGAGGACCTCCATCCATTGTTGAGAAAGCAGAAGCAGCATGTCCAGAGTAGAGTGACCAGGTCTGAAACCAAATTGATGATCAGAGATCAAGCCATTGGAGAAGAGGAAAGATTTAATATCTGAAGCAATGATGGATTCCATGACTTTGCTGATAATTGGGAGAAGGCTGATTGGTCTGTAGTTGCTGGGATCTGTTTTTGCACCTTTTTTGTGCAAAGCGGTTATGTTGGCTGATTTCCAAGCAGATGGCAGATGACCTTGAGCAAAAGAGAGGGTGAAGAGAACAGAAAGAGGGAGTGAAAGTGCAGAAGAACATGATTTTAGGACCCGTGGGCTGATGCCATCAGGACCAGTTGCAGAATCAGAGTCGAGGGTTGCCAGAAACTTTTCCACCTTGTCAGGAGGAAAGGACACAGAGTCCAGGAGCAGCTGGGTACGACTGGGTACGGTGGGTACAGAGAGGGATGGGTTTGGGACACAAGATTTAGAGGCAAACACAGAGTTGAGGCATTCAGCTTTTTCACGTGCGGAGTCAGCCGTTAAGCCGTTTGAGGTGAGGGAGGGGATGGAGGGGGAACAAACACCAGAAACAGATTTGACCAGACGCCACCAGGATTTGGAAGAGGGAGACAGATAAGAGAGTTCGGTCTTGAGAATGGTGAGATATTGTTTCCTGGCTCTCCTGAGGGTGGACACACACTTGTTTCGGGCTTTGTGAAAGGAAATGAGATTTCCTTCCGTTGGATTTGCTTTCCAGGAGACGAAAGCAAGTTGTTTCAGGGCAACAGCCTCACCACAAGATTCCGTGTACCATGGACGGGAGGAAGGGTATGACAACTGAAGACGAGATGGTATAAATCTGTGCATGAGAGAGAGCAATTTACTTTGAAAGAATTCCCAGGATGAGTTGATGTCAGAGGCGGTAGAGATGGGAGACCAGTCCAGATGATTGATGGCGGCTTGAAGCCGTGCCAGTTGGCCTGAGTGAAATGCCAGACTCGTCGACGCTGAGGAGGCTCTCTGAGAATGGTCAGAGAGATGTCCACTTTGACAAGCACATGATCAGATGAGCCGATTGGAGCAGAAGAAGAGCAGCAGACATTTTCAGGGAAGTTTGTCATAACCAAATCCAGAAGAGAAGATGCTCCGTTGACTGAAATCTCTCTCACGAGCATTGCCTCACTTCATCACCCTCACCACAAACACACTGCATCATCTGGCTACCTGGTTTCCCTCTAACTTAGTGCTTCCCCCAGTCATCCCTTATTCTATGCACATCCCACGTCATTATCAACCAACTACCCTACTCTACGTCCCCTCCACAGGTATCAATGTCGTTACTTAAATCTAAAGTTACCTATGGTAATTTCTAATTCCCTATACATTATAACCTAACCCTCCCGGGCTAGTTTTCACCGCCATAACCCCATAAACCTATTATAGCTCGTGCCCCCAAATATGTGAGGGATGGTAGGGACTACCATCCGCCTACATCGTATACCATTTGCCATCAATATTTCTAATCCAGTCACTGTACTATGAGCCTCGGTGCGTCAGTGCATTTTCAAAGCTCGGCTTCGCAAAGCCGAGCAATGAATGCGGGTGGTTTGGTCTCCTGCAGGTTGGGTCCGTCCGGCATTCGGATTCAGGGGAGGAGGTTTACTCGGGCCAAGGCTGAAGGCACCATCCCGGCGCAAGCCCTTGCGCTCCCATGAGCGATGGCCCAGCCTTACCCGGCCGAAAAGTCGCCACCACAAAGGGGCGCCGTTCCAACCCCTCCTACCTTCCCTTGAACTGGGCCGGTGGCTTCGCCTAGCAAAGCTCGGAATCGACCGTGCAGGGCAGGGCCCGGCCCGAATCGTGCACGGCGCTCCGAGCAGGAGCGACGCGACACCAATCCCCGCCGGCTCCCGCAGCACACAACGAGCACCGTGCACTGAGTGCTCGCGTCGGCTATCCGTCAGCCTAAACGCTGTCCCGGTCAACGTCGATGCTTTCCTTACATGCTCGCACGCATACGCGACCCCTTTTACACTCACCAAACCCGGCGCTCCAACGCCGCTCGTACATCCCACGCATTCTACCACTGTACTCGCTCGTGCATTCTCTTTCGCTCCATACTCAGGTCTACTCATAACGCTCACCACACACTCTCGCGCACATTCTTGCGCACCCATTCTCCTCGCACTCTATCATCACACACTCCATTCCACACCTCTCCTCCGTTACGTCCTCCGTAACACTCGTGGGTGTGCACTCTTGCACATACCCACTCAGCGCACACCTACCCAGGTGTGTGCAATCTGTTGCACACCCAATAACGCGCTCCAAAACCAACTGAGGTGTGCATCCCCGCACATTTTCTCCATCCATCTCACTCTCCGTGTCACAATGACACTCTGTCGTGCATTCATTCTCACTCACTGTAACACACTCGCGCTCCGGCGCCATCCGCACACGCACGCCGTTCACCTTCACACACCTTTTCCCCACACGCGCACCATTTGTACCGCAGCACACCAAGGACCTTTCACCAACGCCCTGGTGCTTTCGCGATCCCAAGCGCGCGAAAATTCTTTTCGCGACAAACACTTTGCCGAAAAATCTCTTCGCCCCATATACCAACCTACTCACCTTGGCGCTTCTTCTTCCTCCTCGCCCCAACACCCGCAAATCTTTATAAGGATTAAGCACGGCATCATGATGCGAGCATGGACTTTGCACATATTCCATTCCTTCACCCCGCGAGTGCTCTTCTAAGTCAGGCGTCTTTCCAATTTCCACTATTGGTTCGGTTTTATATTCTTTTTCCTCGACGACCGCTGGCGCCAATAAAATAAAATCTTTTAATTCGGCGGCCGTCGGGTTTTTCACACCCCGAGTCGCGATTTCTATCCCGGTCCATCCGGCTGTGCCTTGCTCCAACTCGCTTCTCCCGCGCTTCTCAAGCCGCGTTACCTCGTCGTGCACAAATGCGACCCCCTCGCTCAACCCGCGGTTAACCTCCCTCTCACACTCCTTCGTCTCATACCTGGCTTTGTCCCTTGCCAGCCCCTCGTTAATGTCTTTCATTTGGTCATCTACGTCCTCTAATTGGCCCCCTAATCCTCCCAATTTGCCTTCTAGCCCCCCAATTTGGCTTTCTAATCGCTCCCCCATTCTATCTTCCAAATTACTCAACCCGGCTCTCATTTCTGCCCTTGATTTGTCCCCCTCTATTTTCATGTCTTCACTCGACTTGACCATAAGGGCCCTTATTTGCATCAAAATAGGTCCCAGTCCATTGGCACCGTGGGCTCGGCTGCCACGGCCATGTGCGAGGCGCCGCCATTTTGTGCTGCCGCGACCACGTGTGAGGTGCCGCCATTTTGCGCGCCTGCAACCCCCACTACCCCACCTTCTTCAACCTCCTCTTCCATTACCCCCAATTGTTCCCTGGGGTCCTGGGTCGACTCTAACTCTTCCTCTTCTATCTCCCCCACCGGCATCTGATCGCCTTGACCATCCATGGCACGATATAAATTTGGTTGTTAAAAATAATTTTGGCCGCTCCTAATTTTTGACCAATTTTTTTTAGATGTTATAAGAAATTTGGTTCGGGTCCTATCCCACTCCCAGACACCAATTGTTGCGGATCTCGGGTTACGGCGTTCCCCTTACCGAGGGGGGGGGGGGGGGGTTAATCCCCTCGTCTATGAAGC